>NC_135624.1:3938548-4241129 GCF_053574225.1 Canis aureus | reverse complement strand
GTCCTCTCCCACTAGATTAAGTTTTCATGCTCAGGGGATATCTCTTACCCTCACTGCATTCTACTGTATTCTTTCCCCAATACCAATATGTAGCACATTGCCTGTCAAAACACAGGAAATCAAAAATATTTATGAATGATATCTACTCTCCGCTAATAGAATTGAAGCTTCTTAAGGAAAAGCGGCAAAGAAATAAAAAATAAATTAACACATACTTTAGGTACTTATTTTTCAATTAAAATTGCAGATCAAGGATGTACAAATGGTCAGTTTATGTAATATAATACATAAACTTGTATGATTTGAGGTATAGTGACAAAAGCAAACAATCTAAAAACTACATTCTACCTTATGAATGAATGTCACAAACATTATTTTGAGTGACAGAAGTCAGCCAAAAAGGAGAATATGTTGGATGACTCTATTTAAGTCCAAGGACAGACAAAAGTAATCATTATTAATAGAAATGAGGATAATAATTAACCTTGCAGGAGGGTAAGTAAGACAGGCTTCTGAGATGCTAATATGATTCTGTTTCTTAATCTTTCTGCAGGTTGCCAAAGGGCCAATACACTTATGAAATACCATAATACATACATTTTTCTATAAAACAGTAATATTTCAATTAAAAAGTTTAGAAATAGAGTGGGCATATTTATTACAGTTTCTCTATCCTGAAAAAAAAAAATGTTAACTCCAAAAATGTATCTAAAAGCCTAAAAGCACTACCACTGTAGAAATTTTAAAAATATCTACAGAAAACCAAGGTTTATTTCTATTAGTGATAACAAAGTTATACTTTATTGCCCTTTAACCAACACTTCATTGCCCATTTTTAAATATCCCCTTACTAAAAAGAGAGGAAAATTAAAATTTGAATTACTCAAGATCTATGTCATTAAAAATTATTGTCATTGTGTCTTTCCCACTATAAACTACATATTTCAGTCCTGTTCCAAGAGACTAAAAGAATTAAGTTAATCTGATGTAAAGCAATGAAGAAAAAATTTATTGAAATGTTTATATTTTTTGTTTGGAAAGTATGTAATACTGATTGAAAAATAAAATATGACCAAAATATTTTGAAAAAAATAAATCCCAAGAAACTGGAGTTTAGCGTTAGCTTGCTCACTGAAGCTAAAATAGATTAACATGAACATTCAAATGTGAGAAAAATAAATTTTTTTCAATGTTACTTAAGCCATGTATTTTTTAAATTAGCAAACCTGATTAAAATGTTTGAAATTTCATATATATAGTTAGTATCAATTTAGACATTTTTAAACAAGTATTAAATATTTTATTATTTTACATAAAATATAGATTTCCATTGCTAACTCAAATATACCAACTAAAAGGTTTTTCAATGTGGTATATGTTTCAAAAGCTACAATCTATAGTAAATATGTTCTTCTCATTATTGAAAAAATACAGATATAGATATAAATAGCATCATACATGTGCTTTAAGAAACTGGAATTTGATTTTTAAAAATCCAAATGAAACAGCTTGTATGATTTGAGGAAGGGATATACCATACTGGGAACAGAGCTGACATTTAGTTACACAATTAGGGTGCCTTACTAAAATAATCTTCGCTCACTACATGAATTAAATAAAATTCTCAGTTCTCATATGATTTTGTTTGAATAAGCCCTTTATGATGAATTTTATCTGGTATCTTATTCATTTCATTTAACTAAGATACATCTCAATTTAGTAAGTCTTATATGTATTACTTTCAATTTAGAGTTGCTAAGAACAAATTATAGTTTACAGTCTATTAAGGAAAATAATGTAAAGAAACTATTAAAAAGCAATATACTCACATAAAGCATAGAAAAATATCACTCAAATAATACAGAAGTGATCTTAAATACAAAAAGGCAAGTCACATCCGAATACAAGCTTTGTATGATCTCATGTTTTTAGTATTTAAAGGGAATATTTACTTTCATATGTTAGCAGACTTATTTTTTTTTTAAGATTTTATTCATTTATTCATGAGACAGAGAGAGAGGCAGAGACACAGGCAGAGGGAGAACCAGGCTCCATGCAGGGAGCCTGATGTGGAACTGGATCCCGGGCCTCCAGGATCATGCCCTGGGGTGAAGGTGGCGCTGAGTCACCCGGGCTGCCCATAAAGTTAAATCGCACTTGGCAATATGTAGAGTTAGCCCTATACATCCTTAAACTAAGCCTTGACTATTTAAATATTCAATTTTTTTCATATAAAAGCTATAATTCATTTTGAAAATTTTGGCTTCTTATTTTTTTAAAAAGCTAAGTATTTGCTATAGTAAATTGCACTGTTTTTCTAAAAATCTCAATGTTATGAATGATAAATAAATCAGCACATAACTGAGATAACAGTGCTCACAAACATTCATTAAAGTTGATACTGATATACCACTGGGACATATCCCATAGCATTTCTTAACAGATCAGAATATAAAACTTGGCTCAAATGCAACATGCTGTGTATATACAAATAAAAAGTTAAAAAGTGAATCTCTATAAAACATAATAAATGACATGTGTGGAATATGGATAACTAAGGACAAAATCAAACTTACCAAGAGAAATTAACAATGATTTTTTAATAATGGTTTCATTTTATACAAGAACTGATTTCAAGACTTACTTAACTACAACTTTTATATTTTTTTTAATTTTCTGGATCAAAAGACAAATTTTTTGAAGATGTGAGCATTTAATTTACAAATTTCATTTTAAGAGTTATATACTGTTATAGAAATATATTTTTAACAAATGAAGTACTTTAAAGAATATTTTCTAGAACTTCTGTTGCTTTTCATAAATAACTAACAGAAAATACATCCTGTAAAAATAAGCTTATTAAATCAGGTTGGGAAAGCAAACACATATTCTAAAATAGTAAAAATGACCTAATTTTAAAATGTAGAAATATCTCACTAGAATATAATTTCATGTGTTTAAACTTTATTTCACATCTTCAGTTTTGTTTTTAACATTAAAAAATGCTTTCAACTACAAAGAAAAAAACAATGAAAAGTTATGACTGGTAAACTATTGGCTTTCTTTCTATAAGCCTCTTTCAATCTAAAGAAATAGGATCTCTAAATAAAGTAACCCAAACCAAATGAAAAGAAGGAGGCTAAAATCAGTTTCTTCCAAATGCAGCAACTACAGACATTATCAAATACTCTAAATCTATGTCATGGGTATGCTTTTCTTAGTGGCTAGGAATACACATGAAATTGTTATTTGGGTGATAAATACTTAGGCCTTGATATTAATTTGCAACTTTTTAAAATCTTTGCATCCTGTCTCTCAAAAAGGAAAAAATATTTGCCTTTGCAGTTCCTAGTATAGTATGAAGCAGCACCAATTTACTGTAGTTCCAACATGGATTAATAGTTAATACCCACCAACACTTAACACTACCACAAAAGATACTAGGACCTAGTATCAAGCATTAAAGAAAGGTTAGTGTCCCAGTAAAAGTCAGTACATCTTCAGATATTCTTCTAAGGTTCTGTATAAAAGTGACACACGTGCATAAGACAGACACAATTGAGATTTTTCCCCTACATGATAAATGAAAATTACCATAAACCACATTTTAACATAATCCTTACCAGCATGTGGGTAGTTTCAGAAGTTTACCATAAAGAGCAGTGCTGAAAGAGGGAATAATCGGTACAGGTAAGCAGTAAAATCCCCTACAATCCAAAGATGTTAATCCTGCCTGGAAACCAAATATCTGAAACAAAAAGAAAAGATCCAAATGTTCACAAAGTTTTAATAAGCACAGGATGAAATACGTCAGTTTCAATTTGCTCTACAACAGCTGCACACTAAATATGTTCCAATGTCTTTTTCCACTTCCCAAATATTGTTTTCTTTTATTCAACTTAACATTAAGCCCAAATTAAAAGATTTAAATATATAGTAATTCTTTCACATCCCTGAAAAATCATTGCTTACTAACTTTAAGTTTCACATTATGTGTTTTATTGTCTGCTAATATGCACACACTTGCTATTAATATAAACCGCCTGAATTGTGCACATTGTAAAAATTAACTTTAATAAATTACCATTAATATAATGTTATGGCTAAAAGAGCATTAATTACAACAAAAACAATCATAAAATGTATTTTGCCTTCAACTTACACTATGCACACACAAAAAGAATATCCAAACGTGTCCTAAAATATTACATCTTTTCCCTTTCTTCTGTGAAAATTGTAGGGCTGAGGTTTTTAATCCCCAGAAACGTGGTACATGACATAAATTACTCTTCATATGTTTGTACTTAAAACGAGCAGATCACACTAAAGAAATTTTATAAGCATTCCCTGAAATTCCAGAAGAGTATATTTGCTTTAATAGGAAGAATCAATATAACATCAAACTTTATATAAAACACTAAACTTATTATTTCTGCTCCAATTATTTCCAATAAGGTAAAAGATAAACATCTAAAACAGGAAACAGTAAAACACAGGGATGCAAAATAGAGTTACTGTTTTCCAACAACATACAGAAGTAGATTAAGCCTAATACTTACTTTTATTATTTTTTATTCCTTTGGTTCATAAAGCACTGACTTTCCTATCTCTAGGATTTATATTAACTGATAAGTTCTACAGTGAAAGATGTTTAAGATTTTTCAGTAACTAATTTCCAAAACAAATACTTTCATCTAATGAACTTATAAACTAATGACTCATTTCTTTAAAAAGTATTAAACCGTTCCAAATGGTATCAAAAACGTATTATGTCCCTATAAACTGACAATGTCAAAGAATTTGCTCTAAAGTCAGTTCCAAGTGAACAAAATAATTATTTTGGAAACGAGATATTAGTTAGAATTACATATTTTTAAAGAAAACTGCATTTCAAAGGGCCTACCTACCGAATTACTATCAAAGAAAATGAAAAATGAAAATGATACACCTACTATCCAATAAGTACTGTTTCAACCTGGTGGTAAGAAATTATAGAATTGAGATGGAAAAAAATTATTCTAGTATTTAAATGATCAATCTTAAAAATTAAGTTATTCACATACATTCTCTTTGAAGACTTTTTCTGAGCAACACCATATACCAAGAATTTCCAGACACTGTGCAATTTCAGAATTTCCTATTTCCTCTAAAAGATCCATTGAAAGGATTCCAACACTTACAATTAATATCACTTAATATAAAACATTTTTAAAGCAATGCCCAACCTCCAAATATTTCTAGAGTATGAATAAGGATAACATTTTATCCTATTAGATTATCTGTTTCAACTAAAAATTCTCTCAAGCCACTTTCTAATACTCTATGAAGTGCCCCAACAGTATAATCACAGATACTATTATTCAGTGCACTCAGATGGAAACTGGGTGTAGAGGAGATCCCTGCTGGATGTTTGCAGAACTGCAAAGAACTCTGGGGAAACTTTTTTCTATGTTTTTTAAACTTACTAAATTTACACGCTGTCCAGAGATGCTTCTATGGGAACACTCAGACAAATATAAATTATAATGAAAAGTGTACCTATCTACCACATCAAAAATAATTATTTCAAAATAATCAATTCCAACTCTCCTTTAAATTACAGTAATGAGATACATAGATTTAAAATACTTATATAACCTACTAATTTATCAACAGCCCTTGACCAAGATTACAAATACTTTATCTAGAAAAAGGAAAACCAACACAGTATGAGTTGAGGTTGCTTTCACCAAGGATATTACATATATTCAGAAACAGAATAAAATATGTAAAAAACTGGCATAACTCTATACCCAAAAAATTAAAAACCCAATTTAAAAATGGGAAGAAGACATGAATACATATTTTTCCAAAAATAAAACATACAGATGACCGACACATGGAAAGATGCTCAACATCGCTCATCAGGGAAATACAAATCAAAACTACAATGAGGTATCACCTCACACCTATCAGAATGGCTAAAATCAAGAACACAAGAAACAACAGGTGCTGGCAAGGATGCAGAAAAAGTGGAACCCTTGTGCACTGTTGGTGCAAATGGAACCTGGTGTAGCCACTGTGGAAAACAGTATAGAGATTTCTCAAAAAGTTAAAAATAGAACTACCCTAAAATCCAGCAATTGCACTACTAGATATTTACCCCAAAAGTACAAAAATGCTAATTCAAAGGGATATATGCACCCTGATGTTTATACAGCAGCATTTCCTACAATGCCAAATTATGGAACATCCAATCCACTGATGAATGGATAAAGATGTGGTTGTGTATACACACACACACACACAGGAATATTACTCAGCCATTAAAAATGAACTCTTGCCATCTGCAACAACATGGATGGACCTAGAGGGTATTTGCTAAGCAAAACAAGTTGGTCAGAGAAAGACAAATACCATATGATTTCATTCCTATGTGGAAGAAATAAATGAGTAAAGGGAAAAAGAGAGGCAAACCAAGAAAAAGACTCTTAACTATAAAGAACACACTGATGGTTATCAGAGGAGAGATGGATGGGGGAATAGGTGATGATTAAGGAGTGCACCCGCTGTGATGAGTATTGGGTACTGAATCACTATAGTGTACACCTGAAACTATTATTACACTGTATGGGAACTGAAAAAAAAAAAGTTTTTTTTAATTTAAAAAAATTAAAATATACTACAGCTTCTGTGCAAAAGTATATGCTGTGTCTGAAAAAATAAACATAAAATTACATTATTCAACATTCCATTTCAAGCTATATATAGAAAATAAATCAGCGAAGTTAATAGGTATTCACACACCACGTTTATACCATACATATTAGCTGAAATGTGGAAACAACTCAAGTGTTCATCAATGAAAGAATGGATTAATAAAATGTTGGGATGCCTGGGTGGCTCAGTTGTTGAGCAACTCCTTCGGCTCAGGACATAATCCTGGTGTCCCGGGATGAAGCTTGGCATTGGGCTCCCTGCAGGGAGCTTGCTTCTCCTTCTGTCTGTGTCTCTGCCTCTCTCTGTGTGTCTCTCATGAATAAATAAAATTTTTTTAAAATGTGGCATATACATATGATATAGTATTATTCAGACTCAAACTATAAGCCAGCTTTAAAATATGCTATGACATGGATAAATCTTAGAAACAGTATCTTAATGAGATACAACAGCTAAATGGAATATACTATGTGATTCCACTAATCTGAGGTACTTAAAGTAGTCAAATTCACAGAGACAGAGTGAAGAATGTATCCAGGAACAGAGGAAAGAGGATTTGGAATTATTGTTTAACAATTTCAGTTTGGGTTGATGAGAAGATTCTGGAGTTGGATATTAATGACAGTCCCACAATTATGAGTGTAGTTACTCTCCCTAAACTGTACACCGAAAAATTATTTTTCGGGACTGAAAAATGCCAAGTTTATTTTATAAAAACAAAGTAAAAACAATTTTTTAAAAAGTAATCTATAGACAGTAATACATCAGAATATGCAAAAACTAAAGAAAGAATAATTATAATGAGAATTCTGCAGAATAATGAACATTTTGGGAAAGAAAAGACTTGAGGACAAAAAAGACAGAATCAGATCTAGGGGATTAAAAATTAGAAGCTTCAGAGCTAAAACTGCTTAGAGAAAATAAATCATTTCATTTCATACGGGAAAAATGAAGTCCAAAAAGGATAAAGGACTTCTTCAAATTTCATATTGCTAAAACAGCAATATGATGCTTCATTTGACTTAGCTCATCTATTAGCTCACAATTTCACTCTGCCTTGCTTCCTCCCACCATTTTCTTCTTCCCCTCTCCAAAAAAGCATGCTTGATTCTCCACTTATTCTTAAAGAAAAAGCAAATTTTCTCACCACCATCTCACTTCTAACCATCAGCAAAACTCCATTTCTCACCTTTAATCAGCAAGTATCTTGAAAGAAGCCTGGAGAATGCTACATTTTTTTTTTCACTGCCTACTCATTCTTTAACTCTCTAAATCTAGTTTTGATTCATGTATCCACAGAAACAAAAAGAAACTAGAGAGTGAAACTGATAATATGTACCTTTCTTATGGAGAGAAATCAAATATTTTCTCTGGACTTTTTCCACAAACAATTGAGAAAATAATTTTTTATTGTTGCCCAGAATTTTAAAAATATGAATATTGTCATTCTGTCACCTACACTTTTAAAGAAATAAAATCCTTCAGAATACCTCAGGAATGCTTACAATTCAACAATAGAAGGACACATAATTCAAAAATGGGCAAAAGATCTGAATAGGTATTTCTCCAAAGATACATACAAATGGCAAATAAGCACATGAAAAAAAGATTCCATATCATTAGTCATTATGGAAATATGTATCAAAATCAGAATAAGATATCCCTTTACAACCATTGAGATGACTAAAATCAAAAAGACAGACAATAACAAATATTAGTGAAGATGTGAAGAAATAAAAAATTCAATGGTAGTAGAACAGGAAACAATTTAATAATCCCTTTGGGGGAAAAGTTTGGTAATTCCTAAAAATGTTAAATATTGAGTTAGGGGGATCCCTGGGTGGCTCAGTGGTTTAGCGCCTGCCTTCAGCCCAGGGCGTAACCCTGGGGTCCCGGGATCGAGTCCCACATCAGGCTCCCTGCATGGAGCCTGTTTCTCCCTCTGCCTGTGTCTCTGCCTCTCTCTCTGTGTTTCTCATGAATGAATAAATAAATAAAAATCTTAAAAATAAATAAATATAGAGAGTTACCATTTGACCAGACAACTCCACACCTAGGTATACACCCAAAGGAAATGAAAACCTGTGATCACACAAAAATCTATACATGAAAGTTCATAGCTACATTATTAACAGCCAAAAATGCCCATTTTTAAAAAAAGATTTATGTATTTAAGAGAGCGAGAGCAAGCACACATGCATGCTAGCAGGGGGGAGAGGAAGAGGGAGAGACAGAAACCCAAGCAGACTCCCTGCTGAGCACAGAGATCAGGGTGGGGCTTGATCCTACGACCCTGAGACTATCATCTGATCCCAAACCAAGAGTCAGAAGCTCAACCGAGCCACCCACGTGCCCCAAAAATGCCCATTTTGAAACACAAATGCCCATCAACAGATAAATGGATAAACAAAATACAGTTTATTCATATAATAGATTATTCAGCCATAAAAAGGAATAAAATCCTGATACATGCTACAATTTGAATGAACCTTAAAAACATTAGGCAAAGTGAAAGAAGCCAGTCACAAAAGATCCTATGTTATATGATTTCATTTATATGAAGTTTCCAGAATAAGGAAATACATAGAAAAAGAAAATAGGTTGGTAGTTACAAGGGGTAGGAGGTGGGGAGTCAATGGGGAATGAATGCTAATAGGGATTCATGAAAATGTTCTGAAATTTGATAGTGGTGACATGTGCATTAATTCTGAAAACCCTAAAAATCTCAATTTCTATTCTTTTAAAAAGGTGAATTTATGTCACATAAGTCGTATCAATAGTCATTATTTAAAAAATTTAAAAACCTTAAAGCATACTTAAAGTCTACTTTAAAACCATGACACTCCTGGGCAGCCCGGGTGGCTCAGTGGTTTAGCACTACCTTCAGCCCAGATCGTGATGCTGGAGGCCCGGGAATGAGTCCCACGTCAGGCTCCCTGCATGGAGCCTGCTTCTCCCTCTGCCTGTGTCTCTGCCTCTCTCTGTCTGCATCTCTGTGTCTCTCATGAATAAATAAATAAAATCTTTAAAAAAAAAAAAAAAAACATGACACTCCTACTAGTCCTACAGGCGCCCCACACCACCCTTAAACTACTTACACCTACTTTCAAGAATTTGGGATATATTATACGCATTCTTATACCTTCACAGACCCTTTCAAATGTGTGAACAATCTTCAGCATTATTTTGATTTTTTTATTTACATAAATATCACATATATATATACACATCATACACACACACACACACACACACACACACACACACCATTGTGCATCTTGGTATTCCTACCAAAAATTACATTTTAGAAAGTTATCCATGTGAGCATATAGAGATCTCCAGTTGTGTATACCTCCATATGCAAAAATTTCTCTGGGGCAGGGGTCAGCAAACCACAAGTCAAATTTCACCCAATGCCTGATTTGTATTGCCTACAGTTAAGAATAACTTTTACATATAAACATTTATAATCCATTTGGTGATAGGGAATACTAAGCAGGAACTCCAATTAAGTAAAATGTTATCCCAAGAAAAATAATTCCATTCTTCTCATTAGTCAAACTGTATTACAAAAAAAAAGATCAGTCTATTACATTTTTAATTTCATCAACTTAAAAATCTGTGGAAATGTATTCTCTTATTCCTATGACTGTATCACTCTTTCATCAAGGGAGTAGATTTCCTCCATCCTCTTAAAAATGGGCTTTGCTTGGACTTCTACTAAGAAAACATGTTCTGGGTAGCCTGGGTGGCTAAGCAGTTTAGCGGCGCTTTTGATCCAAGGCATGATCCTGGGGACCTGGAATCGGGTCCCGCGTCAGGCTCCTTGCGTGGAGCCTGCTTCTCCCTTTGCCTGTGTCTCTGCCTCTCTCTCTCTCTCTCTCGGTCTCTCATGAGCAAATAAATAAAATCTTTAAAAAAATTTAAAAAAGGAAAACATGTTCTACTTTACATGGTTTGAAAACAAATTTTACCATCTTAAACTAGAGGCGATCTAAAACTGTTATATTTACATTGGTTTCCTTTTATTCTACTAATATGCAAGTATTTATTAACTTTAAAACATGGAACGATGAAGTGTGAACCAATAAAATCAGGAGTCCTCTTTTGGAGTCCTCTACATGAAATTTAGTGCATTTTTAATTCTTATTCTTGAATATAAGTTTGTGTAGTTTTCTTTAGTCCAAAGAGAATCTGATTAGATAAATACTATTCCTACTTAGACTATACATCTGTTTGCTTTGCAGAAACACTTAGTACTCAACATCTAGTTTATCTTTATGTACCTACAATGGGATGCTTTGTTGCTGTTTTTTGAGAGAGAGAGTGAGACATGTGCATGCCTAAGTGGAGGGGGCAAGGAATGGGGCAGGGAGGGCCAGAGATAAAGAGAGAGGAAGAGAGAGTCTTTCTCCATGTGCTATGCATGAAACCCAATGCAAGGCTGGATCTCACAACCCCAAGACATGACCTCAGCTGAAACTGAGAGTCCAATATTTAACCAAGTGAGACATATTATTTACCAAAAAAAATGAAAGAGCTAAAGTAAAGCCTCCAATAATTAACTTTATATAACTTGATTTAAAACATTAAGAGTTCTCTCTTTGTATCAAGAAATTAACATGAATTCAGGAAGAGGAAAGTAACCAAAAAACAAATGTGTTAAACCTTCTTTATGAGGCATTATCTCAAATAAATGTTCCCCTCAAAGAAATCATAAGTCTTTTAAAACACCCTTATAAATTAAGTGCTCTTCAAACTACTTAAAATTATTATCAACAACACACAAAATCTTCAAAAACCAAGGCACCTGTGTGGTTCAGTCAACTGAGCAACCAGCTTTTGATTTCAGCTCAGGTTTTGAGCTCATGGGTCATGAGACTGAGCCTGCATTGGGCGCCATGCTCAGTGGGGAGTCAGTTAGAAGATTCTTTCCTCTCCACCCCTTCTACCCACCTCTAAAACAAATAAATAAATCCTTTAAAAAAAATCTTCAAAAATCTTAATTAACATTATCTTATAAAACATTAAGCTAGTAACGTCAAGAAACTGAATAACTTTCAGATAGGTATACTTTTATCTAATTATGTTCAATAATGAATATATATATTACATATCATTTAAATCTCATCTTATGGGGGTACTACTAATCCTATGAAGTTACAAGTCCAAGAAAAAAGATATTTAATTCTCCCAAAACCAAACAGATACTCATAAACAAGAAAATTCACTTTTCCTACCTTAAGATAGCAGTGTGCATAGCAATAATGAAGCAGATTATCAGAAGGCTGAGTAAGGCTGCTGACCACATGTACCAATTGTTCAGCATACATTGGCACGGAATGTTCCAGATTAATTTTATCCACCAATATCTGAATGGATGGCAAAGGACGCAGAGACTGGAAGTTTGTAGTATTCAGGAAGTTACTTGAGTTCTAGAAAATAATAGAGTTTCCTTTATGTTTCAGGAAAACAGTGATTGACATGCAATGCTCCCTATACAAGCCTCAGACTGGCACATTTTGCAATGTCATCAAATCAATCTAGAAATGACTTTTTAAGGGACTCTCTTACCATAACCAAATGCCTTCTATATACTTTAAGTATGTCCTACATTTCAAAATTATTACTGCCCATTTAGCTAAACTTTTTATTTTTCAGTCAACTGGAATTGTTCACTGTGTACTCCTCAGTACTTTTTTTATATTATTTTATTTATTTATTTGACAGAGAGAGAGAAAGTACAAGCAGGGGGAGCAAGAGAAACAGGCACCCCACTGAGTAGGGAGCCCACCATGAGGCTCAATCCCAGGAAGCTGGGATCATGACTGAAGCCAAAGGCAGACACTTAACTGACTGAACCACCCAGGCAACCCTTCTCAGTACGTTTAATGGTATTTTTTTAACCTCAATCATTTCCAAATATTGACCTAGCTATCCCAGAGCCAGCCACCATTTGTCTTCCTGCCCTTTATTCACATTTAGATGACAAAGGGACTAAGAAGACTACTCCAAAGTCTCACACAAGAAGCAAAATTTGCAAGGAGGAAAAACTTCTGATCCATATCATATCTATTAATAACATACACGTTAAAAGCTCATAAAATCCTAAGAATCTCAGGTTGGGCTTGGTGCATTCAGTGTTATAGAACCTTTCTAAGGTTCCAAATAAATTCAAGTAGGTTTCAAGATGTCCAGACTATGAACCCTGATTAGCAAGCAACCCCCTCTAATCCTCGAACTAACTTATTACCTTAAAATGCCATATATACTATCATTCTCAATGAGAAACCATATGTTCATACACATATATAAAAATCCATGGAAGACGATTTCACTGTTTGTCCTTCATTCTCATAATAACTAGAGAGTAGTACTAGCATTTCACAGAGATTGGCTAAAGATAGTAAATGCTACATAATACTCTTCCCAGTCCAAAAAGCCAACAGTGCCATTATTGAGAAATATTGCCTAAAATTGACTAAGTTGAACATACTTGCTTGAGTATGCTTTTTAAACTTTTTATTGATAATTTTTAAACTACCACTTATTAAGCAATTACTTTACTTTTTTAAACAACTTTATTTTGGAATATAAAGGTATCACATATGGTAAAGCACACAAATCCTAAGTGGAGAGCTCAACAAAATTTTACATCTCTAACCACCATGCATTTCAAGCACTCTACAATATAATCCCTTCTCAGGTAATTTATCAGATCACTGCCAGAGGTAGCCAATATTCTAACTGCAATCGCCAAAGACTAGTTTTGCTTATTCTTTAACTTTATGGAATCATACAGACACAAACTCATGACTGTCTGCTTTCATTCAACATGCCATCTGTAAGAATTATCTATGTTGTTCCATTCATGGAGTTAACACTTATTATTACAAAACAGCTATTTCTAATAACATTTCTTGCCTTAAACTCACATCTTCTGGTATTAAAATAGCCAACACTGTATTTCTTGTGATTTGCATTTGAATGACATATCTTTTTCCATCCTTTTATTTTTTTTTTAATTTTTTTAAATTTATTTATGATAGTCCCAGAGAGAAAGAGAGAGAGGCAGAGACATAGGCAGAGGGAGAAGCAGGCTCCATGCAGGGAGCCTGATGTGGGACTCGATCCTGGGATTCCAGGATCACGCCCTGGGCCAAAGGCAGGCGCTAAACCACTGAGCCACCCAGGCGCCCCCATCCTTTTATTTCTTTTTTTTTTTTCCATCCTTTTATTTCTAACTTGTGTTACAGTTTTCAGTTCCAGAATGTAATTTGGTTCTTCTTTATATAGACTGAAGTCTCTTCTAAAACCATCCACCTTTTTGTCTCTTTCTTGAACTCATTATTCATAGTTGCTTCGAAGTTAATGTCTAATACTGACATACTTTTTCTCTGCTGAAATTTTCCCCAGATGATCTCTTTACTTAGCAACATAACAATTTTAAGTGGGTAACAGAGAGCAAATACACAAAATTAAACTATTCTATTACAGTCAACTCCCTGTCTTAGCTCTTTTTAAAGTGAGAACAGTTTTTACTTCTATAATCATCAGTATGTAGATATCAAAAGAAATATAACCAAAAAAATCTAAAGATAACAAATAATACCTTCTTATGTATATGGTAAACTTAGAAAGCAATACATTATATATGGCTTAAATCAAGTATTAAGCACCTAATAAATCCTCATTAACAATAAGCTAGTAATTACTGTGTTTCTAATATTTGCAAAATGGTTTATGAGCATTTTCTCATCTAGTATTAAAAATGATTTTAAGAGGTAGGTAGTACTGTAAGGGAACCCAGCACCCTGACAATCTTAAACAAATCCATATAGACCACAAAAGCAAGATGCAATCATAGCAGACCTAAGCCTTGGGAGAACATCCTGTGACTCTCTTAGAACATGAAAAGATAGGGAGGGAATCTTGCAAAGAGTTTCTAGAATTCTCACCTTCTATTGATTGCTAGGAGACATTTTCTCATCAGCATCCCTCATTCAAGTAAGATATGGAGTTTCCACTTACTCCTTTCAATGTACAGCTGTAATCTATGTAACTGTTTAGACGAAGTGTGGAACTGAATCCTTGACAACAAGGCACCTTACTTAATAGCATGCTGTGTATGTATGCTGCATGTCATTTTGACCCTCTGGTTTCAAGGTTGCCCTGAAAGCTGACACCATTAATGATTTGCTTTTGCTATCTATATGTAATAAACTATCTGAATCCATCTAGGCTTACTGCTTCTTTACCAGCTGAATCTGTCAGCTCATTTGAAAAATAGTTTTGTTTTTCAGAAACAAGTTTAGAGATACAAAGCAATGTGTCATAGTTTCTTTATGGACTGACTTCTAGGTCCATGCTCTCATCAATATTTCTCTATACAGGGGGATCCCTGGGTGGCTCGGCGGTTTGGCGCCTGCCTTTGGCCCAGGGCGCGATCCTGGAGTCCCGGGATCGAGTCCCGCGTCGGGCTCCTGGCACGGAGCCTGCTTCTCCCTCCTCCTGTGTCGCTGCATCTCTCTCTCTCTCTCACTCTCTCTCTACGTCTATCATAGATAAATGAATAAATCTTTAAAAAAATATATTTCTTTATACAGCCTTAGATTGAAGTTAGTTATATATATAATGTATATATGTACACACACACACCTTTCTAAGAATTAACAATCACAGTTACATTGCTTTAACACACCACGGATAACTATATTAGCACATATTCTTTTACTCAATCACCTTCCTCTTACAAGATCATAGGACTTGCAAATATGCACATATGAGAAAAAAAAAAGTAGTGAACTGCAAAAGATACCTTTTCTCCCATAATGACAGGTAACAAATGATCCAACAAGTTGAATTCAGCCATGACAATAGTACAGGTACATTTTAGAAGAGTAATACTTGTATGTCGAGTAGGAATATATTCCTCCAAAGATGCCACTTCCTCAGGATTCAGTACTGTTTCATTTTCATCCTTAATATCTAAGGTGAAATAATGAAAATGTAATAAAAAATTATTTTTAAATAACTGAGTTGGTTCCCAAATTTCAAGGTCAAATTATACTTTTCTTTTGAACAATAAGACAATTGTAAAATGTGTTACCCTTAACAAATATAAGTTATACTACTATAGAATGTAAATATATCTTTGCTGTATAAAAATTTACATATTTTAAAATATGTTTTAAATATTTCAAAGAAATTCTTCATCTTTTTTGTTAAAAATATAGCTTCTGCTCATAAAGACACCATGAAGATGATGCAATAGCAAGCTACAAACTGGCAGAAAGTATTTGCCTTAGATACAGATGGATATAGATATCTATACAAAGGACTCCCCATGTTAAAAAAAATTAATATAAAACCTTTTAAAACTCAATAATAAACAACTGAATAGGAAAATGGGCAACAAAGCATTAAATAAGCAAAAGATAATATTTCCAAATGGCCAAAAATTCTATGGAAAACTAGATAACATCATTAAGCATCAAGTAAATGCAAATAAAGTCACATGACAACATTACAGACCCACTAAAATGGCTAAAATGAAAAAGGCTAATACTAAGTGTTGGTAAGCATGCAAGCCAAACATCAGCAAACCTTTTACATAAAGACTATTTAAAAAATATTTTAGCCTTTGCCAGCTAGTCTGTCACAACTACTCAACTCTGCCACTGTAGCACAAAAAAGGCCACAGACAATACCTAACTGTATGAGCATGATTGTATCCCAATAAAACTCTACCTGTGGAAACTGAAAATTGAATTTCATATGGTTCTCACAGGTCATAAAAGATGATTCTTTTATTTTTTTCTAACTATTTAAAACACAAAACCTATTATAAGCTCATGTCCTGCACGAAAGAAGAAATCATAGTTTGCCAGCCCCAGCAATTAAAACTCTCCAAACTAAAAACAAAACAAAATGAAACAAAAAAAAAAAAAAAAAACTCTCGAAACTACTAATAAGAGTGTAAAGCGGTCCAACCACTTGGGAAAACAGTTTAGAAATATCTACTAAAAGTAAACATAATGTAATCCTTTTACCTAAGTGATTCTACTCACACATGCCCAGCAGAAAGGAGGGCATTTTACCAAAAGGCATGTAGTAGAATGTTTGTGGCATCACTAACATAGTAACCAAAAACTAGATATTAAATACTCATCAACAGTAAAGTTATGGTATATTCACACAATGAATATAACAGTATATAAAAATGAAATAAATCTTATAAACAAGCTAAAGCTAAAGTAAGAGACAGAAGATACATACTGTGTGATTCCACTTACATGAATTATAAACTAAGCAAAAACTTAACCCATGATGTTAGAAGTTAAAGAGACCCTTCTTGGGGTCAAAGGAATAATGAGGAGAGCACAGGGGACTTAGCACTGCTAAGGTTCCATTTCTTGAACAGTTAGTTACCTAGATATAGTTAAATTTGCAAAATTCACAGAACTAAATCCCTAGGTTTTATACTTTCCAATATGTATACTACACCTCAATAAACAGCTTTAAAAGAGTGGAGAACTAAAAACTTAAGATTTAATACATATGTACTCATTTACATGCACTTATGTATATATAGAAGCAGCTCTCACTGTGCACAGTTCTGATATACATCAATTTCAGTTATCTTGTTTTAGTTAAAAAAATGCCAGTTGAAAAAAAAAAAGCCAGTTGCCAAAAATCAGTTCAAATCTCAGTTACCACAATATAGTAAGTGCATAAAGTACAAACCTTACTGCAAGTTCTTCAATCCACAAATCATAACATAAATAGAAGATATGCATCATCATCAGTGACCAATTACATTACTTCTTTCAAAGTTGGTCAGATTTGGCTACTGGCTACTGGGATCTCATGTGTGTTATTTAACTTCTACATAGATGGCAAAAAATATAGTTGTGCTGACTCCTTGCTTACTAGTGATAAACCCCTGTGACATTTTACAAAAGTGGATAATTGAAACAGAATTGGCAATCAAAGATGAAAGTGCAGCAAAGAAACAAAAACTGAGAACATACAAGGAGTTACAGAAGAAACAGCCTACTGTGGGAATATCAACACTGTACTTTTGGATAGACTCTTTAATGTGCAGCTAGGGGAAGTAGTGAAGACAGACTTATCAACGCCAATGTAGAAAGTAGCTGTGATAATAAAAATGGTGATAACAAGAATGAAGATGTCTATTTTTAACTCTTTGAGGAACCTCCACAGTTTTCCACAGTGCCTGTACCAGGGGTAGTGGAAGGGGAGGTGGACAGGGGGATGAGATGACTGGGTGATGGGCAATGAGGGGGGCACTTGATGGATGAGCACTGGGTGTTATACTACATGTTGGCAAATCAAACCCCAATTAAAAAAAAAATACAAAAAAAAAAAAATAAGAATGACGATGTCCCACAAGAAGTGATGCAAACAAAATTCTTCCCATGAAAGGAACCCTCAGAGGTTTTCACAATGTTGAAAGTGTATAGGAATCTGATCCCAACTTAGAAATATGACAATTTGCCAAAGCATAGGAAAGGCAGTCACTATATTACAAGTTACTGGAAGAGGAGACAAGCATCATTTAAACTACTCTTAAAACTACCATTAAAAAAAAAAGAAAAACTACCATTAAAACTACTCTTTTAACAACAACAAAAAAAAAAAAAACTTATTTTACTATTTCTATTTCTATGTACATTCATACCAACAGTAAGAGAGCTCTTAGTGTTTTGACAAAAATATCCAAAAGTGTGAAAAAATTTCAATTTGTAACATTATGATCACTTTCCATGATTTCAGCTGGCACATTTTTATGGTTCCTAATTACCATGCCAGGTGAGAATTGTCTGTATATATAAACTAAAGTGAGCTAACAGCAGTCTATATACATATACATATATTGTATAACATGTAGATTTATACATATATGTATATAATCACATTCTTGAGATGATAAACTGCTTCAGATAAAAATTCATGTTATATATATGTATGTGCATATGTGGGTGGGGAGCATAATTCCACTGTTGAAGAGACTGCTAATTATAATCTTTCTTTTAGCAATAAAACTCTCTGAACTTAATTCTAGTACTGGGACTCTCAGACACTATGCTTTCCGGTCTCCCTGCTACTAGGTATATGGACAGGTTACTAAATTTTGGTCAGTGGGATGACAGAGCCATGCTATTAAATGAAACTACATACCTACCATTTTCTCTTGCTCCCACTTTCCTGTTGATTCAAATTACATACTGTAATGGTGGGCCAACATGAACCATGTAGATGAGGTATATCTCAAAGAATGGTAGAAGAACAAGACACAAGGAATTCTGGGTCTAAGATAATCTCATGGAACAGTTACTCTAATACGCTACAATACCTACCAGCTTGGACTTTTACATGAGAAAAACAAATTAGGTACTGATTTTTGTGTGAACCTAAGTTTTCATTTCTCTGGGATAAATGCCCAAAAGTATAGTTGCTAGGCTAATATGGTAGTTACATGTTTAGTTTTTAAAGAAACAAACTGTTTTCAGAAGTACATTTTACATTCCTATCAGCAATGATGAGCGATCCAGTTTCTTCCCACTCTCCCCAACATTTGGTACCATCACCATTTTTTATGTTAGCCATTCTATACATACTATTCTAGCACTTTTAAGAGTGTCTGGGATGGAGCTGGCATTCAAGCAAGGTACAAGAAACGAATGCATAAACCTGTCAAGGACTTAATATATACTAGGCATTGTGTTATATACTATTACATGCACTGATGTTGGAAGTTGGTCCTACTAGGATAACATTTAGGTAACAGTAAATTTGCTATGGCAAAAGTCAAATAAAGTTTGGACAACAGCCTAAGGTTTATTTCATATAACAATTTGAGTCTAAAGGATCCAGATTTGACATAGTGCTACCAAGCTACCAAAGACCTAGGTTCTTGCTATCTTTTTCCTGTTATCATCAGCATGCAATTTTCATCTCAGGATCAAAGATGGCAGCTCCAGCTCTTGCCATTATAATTTTTTCTAGCCAGAAGGAAGAGGTAAAGAAAAAAGGAAGATATGCACTTTTACTTTTAGAGTCACAGCCTCAAAATTCATGTAATTAAAGTTCTGCTCTTATCCAGGTAGCCAGAACCTTGAGTCCTGTAACTATACTTGGAATGTGTATCTTTATTTTTATCATAAGAATTTCTATCATGAAATCTCTTTTACTATAACATAAGAAGATAAGGGATATTGGGGAAACAATTTAACCATCTCCGTCACAATAATTAAACTCATTACTGAGACAGAAAAATGAAAAATCAGTGATGTTTACTTAAATTTCCTAAGGTTAAAAGCGGGGGTCAGAATTCAAGCCGTAGTCTGACCGCATAGTGGTCCCTTTACATGCTAATAATGTCCTAGAGTCCTTTATTGCAAAAAAAAAAAAAAAAAAAAAAATGAATTTGTATTTTTGAAACTGTGATACCTTCATGCCATGTAGAAAAAATTAGGTGTACAACAAATTCTTTACCAGTAAGTCGTAAGTGTCCTTGAATGCTAAATTTGTATGTTTAGAGTCCATCTCCATCTCCATGCTCTTTAGAATCCACTAAGGTGGGAAAATGATTTCAAGAATATACACTGGAAAAAGTATCAAAAAGGTATGGCAATAAAATGCTGACAAATACTAGCAAATAAAGTACTTACATAAATAATTTCCAAATCTTGACGTCTCCCAAAACTTCTACACACAAGTGTATTCTTTAAACAACTAAATACATGAAAAGCAGGCAAACTATATAAAAAAAGTGTAATTTGGCAAAATACAACAAATCAGATTATATAATCATTCAAATCAACTAGCAAGGGCAGCCCGGGTGGCTCAGTGGTTTAGCGCCGCCTTCGGCCCAGGGTGTGGTCCTAGAGACCAGGAATGGAGTCCCACATCAGGCTCCCTACGTGGAGGGAGTCTGCGTTGTGTCTCTGACTCTCTCTCTGTCTCTCATGAATAAATAAATAAAATATTTAAACACACACACACACACAAACAAATCAACTAGCAAGAGACTCAAAATTAGGCCAAAAACAAACCTTGTTTTAGCCCACTATATGGTTCATATTCATGTTCCAAGGCACAAACAATCATTTTCAAAATTCTATGTACTGCACTGCTATCCAAACGAAAATCAAGAGGACCTATAACAAGGCTTTTGGTAGATTTCTCCTGAACTGTTCCCATATCTTCACTTTTTCCTGGAGAAAAGTCTTGTTGATTTGCAGACCCTACAAGAAACCACATCTTACATTAATATTTTAAACAATCAGATATACCAATCGTAATATTACTCATCTTTTTAGCTTACAGCTTAATGCCTTCAAACCAATTCTCCATTGGCTGAATACACAGAACACTGCCAATCTATATTTTTCTCTACACAGATGAGATGGTATTACTAACAACAACAACAACAAAAATACTAATTTAAATAACAATTAATCCCATAATCTATTTAATGTTACAAGAAGTGCTTTAAAATTGAAATGTTCATTCTTAGAAAATTATTCTCTAAAATCTCAATGCCTAATATCCAATAATTCTATACACAATACTACAATGTTGACTAGGAATGGTAAGTAGAGGAAGTTGCATTTTAACGCTTTATCTTATAAAGTTTCACTGAAAAAAATGTCCACAGGGTGCTGTAAGAGTTGTCTATAGTGACTGTGGAAGTGGAACAATAGGTTTTACCTGCTTAAAACTTTTTCCAGAATAAAATCATATGGCCATGCTTCATGCTGCTGAACCCAAGTTCTTCAATCCTTTATCTGCCCATATATTAAAGAAGAAACCATGGGCTATCTTCTAAGAAAAATATTGGCTCTATCTACAAGTATTTCTCCTTATCTAATACATATACTCCATATATCAGAGATTTGTTTTTAATACATAAATCTACTGTTATAAGCGAAAACATATGGTAATTTCTAATTCTTAAGCCATTTGCTTTTTCAAACAAAAATAGGAAAGTAACACTTCCCAGCACTTAGTACCTTTAGAATCTAGGAAGGCCTAATTAAACACAAAGGTTCTGTATCCATACTTCCTAACTTTTTAAAAAACACATTTCTGTAATTTCAAATAAACGAGTTCAATCTTTAGTCTCAGTACCATGTACAAAAACTGAATATTCAAAAATCAGATGACAGCCACAGACTTAAATGTCACAAATAAAACAAAGTTAATATTATACATAATATGCATAAATAATACTGAGTCACATTAGAAATTAGGTATAAGCAACATGCTATTCACATAAAAAAAATCACTGCTTTTCATAGCTAAGCCATGTAAATCTGTTGTGGAGCTAACTTGAAAACAACAAAAGAACTTTGGTTGCAAACAATATGCAAAAACAAGGAAAATGCCCTGCTTTGAGACCCATAAGGGCTATTAGGCCTCCTAAATAAATGTCATTTTATAAAAAGATCCTTTTTTCAGACCTCAAATTGTCTCTAAAGTAATAGAAGTCTATAAGCTTCAAGATTTGTTGCTGTTTTTGTTGGTCGTTAGTTGTTTTATTTTTTTGCAGATAATGCAACTTGATTATAAAGTAGTTATTTTTTTTAAGATTTTATTTATTCATGATAGACACAGAGAGAGAGACAGAGACATAGGCAGAAAGAGAAGCAGGCTACCTGTGGGGAGCCTGGTGCAGGACTCAATCCCAGGACCCCAGGATCACAGCCTGAGCCAAAGGCAGATGCTCAACCACTAAGCCATTCAGGCGTCCCTATGAGGTAGTTTAAATTTAGATGCCAGTGGTCTGTCTGAAATGTAAATTTAGGACTGGCTTTTAGCTGTATCTTTTCAGCAAGATATTTACCGTATCCATTCTCAATATGTTTCGGTCATCCCAGCTCCCTCAACCTTTGGCTACTCTTAAGAGTCAACACAATATCAAGGCAGCCCAATGAAAAGACAAGACTTCCCAGTCTCTCTGGGATAGCCAGAAGCACCAGCATCTTTATCTACTGACCCTAACTTCCCATACTTTTATACTCACTGATAGAAAATTATTCCCCTTCCATTCTGCAAGCTATCAAAACAACTCTACCAACCATCTGCGCTGTCAATGTGCAGGTGAAAACTACATATCCCCAGTTATCCTCTTTCATTATAGATTCATCTGCTTTTTCACCCATGACTTCTCATTAAAGTTTGCTTGTATATAACATACCTTAGAAGTCTATGTATAAAACTGGTAACTTTAAAGACAAAAGAGTCTGTTTTTGCTTTAGAAAATTAATCCTTAAGTAGAATGTAGGAATCAAAAAATCCTTCTATTTTAGCATTCCCTTACCCCCAGCACTGTCCCAAGACATCTAGATTCAAACAGGCAATGAACCACGATACTTCTCTCTCGTTCTTTTACCAATCCAGTAACTGCACTGTTTCAACTGTAACTCTTTATAGTTCTCTAAGAATTTTCCTGTTGTAGATTACATTTTCAGCTATCTATTATTTTAGGTCCATAACAACATGTGTAATAACTTCCTAAAAATAGACGAGAAAGGCAGTAGTCATAGTAACAAATACCCAGTTATATTAATAAGAAATATTTCAATTTAGGGACACCTGGGTGGCTCAGTGGTTGAGCATCTGCCCTGGGCTTAGGGCGTGATCCCGGAGTCCTGGGATCAAGTCTCACATCAGACTCCCTGCATGGAACCTGCTTCTCCCTCTGCCTGTGTCTCTGCCTCTCTCTCTCTGTCTCTCATGAATAAATAAATAAAAGCTTTTAAAAAAAATATTTCAATTGAGTTTGTAAAACAATGCTTTCAGGCAGCATAACAAAAACAAAATAGTTGTCAGAAGATGCTTATCAATGTCAAGCAGTAGCACAGGAAACTTACTAAACGAATTTTTGTTTATATGCCATTTCACAATGTGGTTAAAGTACTACTACATCATTAATCACAACAAAATATAAGGTGTTTTTTTTTTTTACTGCATTTACTAGGTTTCCTAAATTAGAATACTATCATGAACTTACTTTAAACATGCCAATCAAATCAACTTTCAAAATTTCAGACTTTACTATAAACTTTGTGAAATTATCAATATGCATTTATGTACTTAAATTTATGGCACTTTCTGATAATATGGACTATATAAACAAAAAAATGTCCAGTGACATCAAACCAAGAATTTTATTTTTTTTTAAGCTTTTATTTATTTATTCATGAGAAAGAGAGAGGCAGAGACATATGCAGAGAGAGAAGCAGGCTCCCTGCAGGGAACCTGATGTGAGACTTGATCCCAGGATCCTGGGATCACGATCTGAGCCAAAGGCTGAGGCTTAACCAGTGAGCCATCCAGGTGCCCCCAAACCAAGAATTTTAGTTGAAATATTTCTTTAAAGTATCTGAAATTAACCTGTGAGAATTCAAAATACTTTTCTTAGGTTCATTCTACAATTTCTTTGTTTCAAGTAATCAAAAAAGGAAGAAAAGCTGAACCCAGTAATTATGACTGCAGGCTATAGAATCAGATTAGCACACTAGCAAATATAAACTGCTTCTTTCTTTTAGAAACTGTAGAAGCAGCATATGTACAAAGACAATTTTCAGTGCCTGGTTTCCTTCATTTGAAGGAAAACTACTTGATACTCCAATGTCCTCAGAAGACAGGGAATCCATAACACATTTAAAAGGTTTCATATCCAACCAGAAGACCTACCATCTTACATTTGGTAACTACAATACTGTAACAATTTGTGAAGTTCTTAGTTGCCCTTTCCTATATATAATTGGCTACTGAATATATCTACCTCAATGTCCATATCAAAATATATCTTTTCCTCCAAAATTCTTTCTTGAGATTTCAAGACCAAAATATGATACACAATTTAATTTTTAAATAAAGCAATGCAAAGGCAGTGAGTGAGGGTTTTAAGCACGGAATTAAATCAACCAACCTAAAGGGTAGGCAGCAGAAAGCCAGTAAAAAAAGCTATTAAAATGTAGAGAGGACAGTAGATTAGATGAAAGTGGGAAGAGTGGAGTTTACGAGAAGTGAATGAATTTAAAACAGATTTTGTAGATGAAAAGTGAGTCATGATGATTCCTAGGTATCTGGCTTGAACAGCCCCAAGACAGAAGAACAATTTTCCAAGACAAGAATATTGAAATTAAGAGGAAAGCAGTAGACAGTAATAAGGATTTTAATAATTCCATTTGAACATATTCAGTTTTGAAATATTTGTGAGACATGTAAAGAAGTAAAAACGCCATGTACACACTAGATATTTAATTCTATACTTAAAGAAGTTTGGACTAAAATTATAAATATGTACATCAACAATATAGCGAAGGTACTAAATCCATGGAAAAGAATGAGAGAATTTCAGGAAACAGTATAGGGAAAAGAGTAAACCCAAGGTTTGATCAATGAGAACAGCAACATTTAGAAATCCATTACAAAAAAAAGGAAGCAGAAAATCACTGCTCTTTCCTTCTGTTTTCAACTAACAACACTTGTTATCTTGTTATCATCTTTTAAGATCAACTCCTCTGTGAAGACTCTAACTCTACACATAAAAGTAGTCACTTTCTGGACAGCCCAAGTGGCTCCATAGTTTAGCGCCGCCTTCAGCCCATGGCATGACCCTGGAGACAGGGGACTGAATCCGACATCAGGCTCCCTGCAAGGAGCCTGCTTCTCCTTGCTGCCTGTGTCTCTGCCTCTCTTTCTCTCTGTGTCTCTCATGAGTAAATAAATAAAATCTTTAAAAAAAATAATAAAGTAGTCACTTTCTGACCTAGACCTCTCTTAGCTATCCATTTATACTACTGTTTTTAATGTGCTATATTATAATAATTTATTTAAGTGTACAAACCCTACCTATTAGTTTGAGAAATGCTGTGGTCTTCTTGGCATTCACTATATCTAACTCATCACCTAACACACAGAAATCATTACTATATGAAAAATTAACAAAAAAAAGATAAACCTGTTTCAATATGAAAAAAGATGAGAATAAGTACAATATAGTATATTGAAGAGCACATAAAGTATCAGTTAAATTCTTAAAAGCATCATTTGATTGCTTATAAACACATAAGACTATATATCCACAGTCTCCAGAAGAATTTATTTCCACTCTTCTGCTTGAAACAGTTTTTTAATAAAAGATCTATATAACCTTCAAAATGCTTTTAACACAGAAAAGGAAATGTTTATGCTTTTTGACAACTCAATGCAACATAAAATTTGATGTATCAAAATTTTAATATTTGGTGCATGATAGAACGAAATCTGGTTGGCTATAAAAAATGTCTTCTTAGCTACACAAAGATAAAAATAAGTATCTAAGAAAATTCTAACATAATATAAAACTTATTCCCCTAAGTAACAGAAGGTAAATCTGATGTAACCAATTACAACCAGTCAAGAACCAACTGATTCTGATGAGGCTTTTGTTTCTGTTATCCAAGAAAAAGCAAACACAAAGGAAAGAAACAGTACCTTTGCCAATGATATTCTCCACTGTATACAGGTAATCCATATAAAAAGCCCCAAATCTTTGCATTCCAGCTACCTCAGTGTAGGTCTCCTGCCAACAAAGAAAAGCAAACAGAACACAAATTGTACAGAAGAGACTTCTAAGTTTAAAACCTGATAGGTACTGAGGGGGCACTTGACGGGACGCGCACTGGGTGTTATTCTGTATGTTGGTAAATTGAACACCAATAAAAAATAAATTTATTTTTAAAAAAACCTGATAGGTAAAGAATCAAATATACTCCTTACATAGAATGTGTATCAACTCGAAAAATTACCAAAAAAAAAAAAAAAAAAAAAGGAGAACAGAGGCTATCCAAAAAATTCACTTCTAAGACAGGTAATGTTAACTCTACTACAAACCACACCAAAGGACATCCGTAATTCTACTAGACATTTTGACCACTTTATCAATAATGTCTGGTTAATAACTATATGGAATAGGATAGTATACCCTTGATCTTTATCACCATCGCAAAACTGTCCAATATATATTCTCAAATATAATTAATCCTTATATATTGTTAAATATTCCAGTACTTATATAAAACAACTCAAAAACTAAAGATATACTAAAATATTCAAAATATATGCAAATATGCAGATTAAAATGGAATTCTTTATAAAAGTAAATGTAGTAAAAAGGATTAAGATTTACATTATTTATTCTATTATACTTTTTGATTTTTTATATTTACTCTATAAAACTACATTATTTTACATGAAAAATTCAAACACTAAGACACTTACCTAGTAAAATGTAAAATTCTTCATCTCTTCCCATTTACCCTATATCCAAAAGTAAATGCTAATTAAATGATAATTCTATAAGTTTCCTCCATGACTATTTTAACAGTAGGGAATGGATAAACAAACTAATTGGCTACTTAGTATATATAAGTAGAGACCTTTGTGTACTCTTCAAACTTCTCTAGATGTAGAACCTGGACTAAAATATTCTAAAGGTTTCAATAAACAACCAGCATTCAGAATGTATTACTTAAAATGAAAAATGGCAATCACAAGTATTCACACAAAGTGTCCATCCAGACACAGCTAGAAATTGGCTCAAATATATATTCTCTGACCTTATGATGAGCTGCATCCAAGATAAATTCTGCACGAGTACCATTATTTTCTGGGCTTCGGTAATCAAACAATGAATTTGTAAGGTATGTCAAACCTTTCATATTCAAATTTTCACCACAAATGAAGAAACAGGCTTCCTAAAAATAAATGCAAAATTTTTGAACAGGAGGAAAAATCATTAAACTGTTAAAGAAAATAAAACCTTGGTTTTATAATACCCATTCAGTAGTTAATAGAAATCACTACAACTTTAAGTCCTATAAAAAGACAAGGAATGCTGTCTCCATTTTCACTGCCTATCTTGGCAAAGAACATTTTACAAACCAAAAAGGAACTCCAAGTAGCTGCCATAAACAAGAAAGAAGAAACATTTATGAATTGGAAAGTATTTGGAACTACTGTCCAGGTGTTAAGTGCTACCAACTTTCTAAATTCCCCTGAGCCCTATAATTTCTTACAGGGAAAACAGTGAAGTTCCTCTCTTAAGCCAAAGATATATGTAGTCTAACAGATTTTTTGGTATGGTTAAACACTTCAATAAGCACTTCATTATCCCTGTATTCTATCCATAAAGAGGGGGGCAGAGGTAGGGAGAGAATCTGACTTACAGTTTCACTTCTATTCATATTCTCTTCAAAATCTTTAACACCCATAATTCCTTTAAGGCACAAGGCTCTGCAACCTACAAAACCAATCTGGCAATTGAAGAAAGGTTCTCCCATCATAAGGGCCTATAAGAGGGAAGGAAACATTAGAACTAAAAATTTGAATTTCATAAAAATGTTACAGACTTAAAAACATGTTATAGGCTCCCCTTGTAGAATTTCTGAATTAATAGAAACCTCTTTAGGATTATGGCCTTTCCAAATTTAAAATAAGAAACATCATATTTCTCTCTGTATCCTCAAATCTTTGTATCCTCAATGACTGCCATCTTATGAACATTAATCCACATATACATACAAGCTCATACCAGTTAAATGAAAGACTGAAAGAATTAATGTTTCATATTATAGTAGAATCTATGTTAAAGTCATATTTATTTCAATCAATACTACTGATGACTAAAATAAAAATAAAAAACCATGAATATATTTTAAACATGACACTATGATAAAAGCCTCCATTTATTACATATTAACATATTAACTTTAAGGAACATTCAAAAAGTTTTAAATATATGTTCAATGTTGAATGATTACCTCAACGGTAGTTCCTTCTTGTTCCCAACACAATACTTCTTTGGATTTTACTTTCTGAGGGCTATAATAACTACTCTCAGCTTGCATTTCAGTGAGCTAAGAAACAATATAAGAATATTTAGTAAGTAAAATTAGTAATAGATAGCAATAACCTGTCATTATTATGATGAATTGATGTAAACAGGGTCAACTTTAAGATTCAGGAAATTTAATTATTAAGCAGGAGAACAGGTGCAACAAAAACAGCCGTAACAGATTATCCATGCTATAACGGTTGAAAATGTTAGTCTAAGCTCAAAGAGAGAACTGAAATACCATCTTATTTTTATTTAACTTGTCTTAGCAATATTGCCTAAAAAGGGTAAAAAAAAAAACCTATGTAACTAGAACAGTCTCATATAATGGTTCATATATTCTGCCAAAAATTTACATGTATTTTAACCTCAATTCATTTTATACTCCCTACACATTCAACCAGGGTTAGTTCAATCATTTCCAAAGTTTCTCCCAAATTTTTCATCAAAAAGAAACCTATGAAAAAACACAAATTCAACAAAACTTCATCTAGCTCTATGAGGAAAGTAGGTTCATGGGGATTTACTTTCAAAATATATGTCTCAGACTCATTCAATCATGTAAATACTTAACGAGTGACAGCTAGATAACAAGTACTAATCTAGATGCTGCCAAAACGCCCACCACCCCTACAACATTCGCACGCCTGAAGCTTATAAAACATTACTTGTATGTATCTAGACAAACCTAGATAAATCATATTTAAGAGGTAAATTTTCTAAATGCAATGTGGTATCCTGGTTTGGATCATGTTACAGATAACAACATTATGAAACTCAGTTAAAGTCTGGAATTTAACAGTAATGCATCCATGTTGGCTTCCTACTTTTGACAAATGTACTATGATAGCATAAGATGTTAACAGAGGAACTCAGTAAGTAGTCTATGTGAACTTTCTGTACTTTGCAAGCTTTCTATAAACCTAAAACTATTCCAAAATAAAGTCTTTATTTTCTCAAAGGTATTCTGCCATGTTTACTAATGAGACCCGTCCACACTCTTGTGAAATGGATACATTATTCAAACATTAAGGCAAAATCAAAGATCACATTAAAAAAAAAAAAACAATAACTTCAGTCAAACAGAACTTACTGAACAAAAACGTTATCATTTAAACATAACTTCTTTATACTTAAAATCAACTGATTATTCTCATTTTTTGTAACAAAAATATTGTATATATAAGCCCTCATTTCTTAGATGCTTCTAGAACTGGTATACACACTGTTGTACAATTCTAAAATGCTCAAGTAAAATTCAGCATTTTAGACTTTTTTTTCAGCATTTTAAACTTGATCACCCTTCAGCTGTCTACAATTATTGTAAAGAAAAAGCAATTAATTGATTAAAAGGACTCAAATATTACAAGAAAAATCTTCAACATGATTTTTTTTAATGCTACATTTAATTTGGCATGATTTTTGTTGGATTGATATCAACTGTTCAGAATGCTAATGTAGAAACATGACCTTATTTTCTGACCAAAATATGAACCACAAATTAATTCCATACATTCTTTAAATCCAAGCTGAACAATGAATTCTAATGTTTTCCTCCTAAATTTCAACATATGTCTCTTAGAGAAACCTTAGAAACATAAATGTTCTAAATTTTTTAAAAAGATGTATAATGAGTACTGCCCTAAAAGTCTATAAAAGTTTTGTATATAAACACAAACTACTCTGATTCAATTTAATACAATTCTTCTCATCAATGAAGAGGAATATACCAAAATAATTTCAAATTCAACATAAATATGCAAAAATCACCAGAAAAGATAGAATTTTACTAGCAATCTTTAAATTCCCTCACAAACTTAGATTAAAAACAACTTCTTCTGGATCATCTAAAACAGGCAATATACCATATGATTTAACTCATATGTAGGATCTAAAAAACAAACCAACAAAAAGAAGAATCAGACCGATAAATACAGAGAACAAACTGATGGTTTTAAGGGGGAATGGGCAAAACAGATCAAGAAGAATGGGATATATGTAGGCTTCCATTACAGGAAAATTAATCATGGGAATATAAAAGGCACACCATAGGGAATATAGTCAATGACACTGTAGTAGCATTGTATGTTGACAGATGGTAGTTATACTTGTGGTTAGCTATGTTATAGCTATGTTATAGCTATATACTATGTTGTACACCTGAAATAATGTAACACTGTAGGTCAACTATACTCAAAATTACACCAAGTCATAAGTGTAAGTTCTCAAAGTAAGTAGTTAATTCATGCTGCTGTTACTAAGATAATGTTTATCTTTTATCATTTAAGTCTGAATATACTTACAATTAATAGAATTACAATTATTATTGCCAAAAACATCTGTTAAATGCAGAGATGATCATATCATGAAAAAAATTTTTAATAAATTTAAAACACAAAACTGATATTATATGGAATATATATCTCGACTGTTGGCAACAGTCAAGAGAGAGTGTGTGAGCATGAGCAGAAGGGGCAGAGGGAAAGGGAGAGAAAGAATTTCAAGCAAACTCTACACTGAGCATGGTACCTGATTGGTGTCCATTCCAGGACCCTGAATTTATGACATGAGCCAAAACTAAGAGACGCTCAACCAGCTGCACCACCCAGATGCAGTTTATTATGTTTTAAAGATTTTATTGTTGTTTTGTTTTTTATTTTACAGACTGATACATATTCCTTTCATCCAAGGTGGATCAGGGAATTTCAATTATGAAATTTATAATAAAAATAATTTGTTTCATAGGCAAATTAGAAATAAGTGTAAAATATATGTATTTTTACCATTTTGCCCCAGTCTTTATTATCAAAAAAAATTTTTAATCAATCAAGTTTAACTTTTGCTAAAAACTCATTTCCTACATCTTTTAGGGTTTGTCATTATTAGAAAATACTTAATGATTTTAAATTAGAAAAGTCTTTAAAGACTATTTACTTTAAAATACTTTTAATCCACTATCTGGGGTAGTTATAAATTGTCTCCCTTTATTACTGATTGAAAAAAATTTATTTCAAGTAAACAATCCACGCCAAATTAAAAACACCATGAGAGCAAAAACTTGTTATTTTCTGTGCTACATTTCCAGTATCTAACAAGTTAACTAAATACTACGTCACAGGTTGGACCCATGAGTTTATCTCCTGCAGAAAAATGCCTCCATAATAAACCAACAAGACAAATAAAACTGAAGAATTTATTCAATAAAAGAGGATCTCAAAATTTTGGAAGATGGAAGGCAGAAGAGGAGACAGGCAGAGGATGGATGATTTATTTGATCAACGTATACCAGCAATTTCCAAGAGCTGGAGATACAAGTAGCTGTTTTATTTTTTTTTTTAATGGGATACGCTTTTATTTTTTTTTTAATTTTTTATTTATTTATGATAGTCACAGAGAGAGAAAGAGAGAGAGGCAGAGACACAGGCAGAGGGAGAAGCAGGCTCCATGCACCGGGAGCCCGACGTGGGATTCGATCCCGGGTCTCCAGGACCGCGCCCTGGGCCAAAGGCAGGCGCAAAACCGCTGCGCCACCCAGGGATCCCGTCTGTTTTAAAAATTACTTACTGAAAAAAAAAAAAAAAAAATTACTTACTGAGTTTGGTGTACTACCAAAAAAAAACAAAAAACAAACAAAAAAAACTACCCACCATTTTCTGAAAAGGTTTTCTTTCATCTACTAACGGACATTTGGTTTGTTTCAACTTTTTTAAGGGTTTTGTTTGTTTTTTTAAGTAATCTCTACACTAAATGTGGGGCTCTAACCTACTCCAAGCTGAAGAGTCGCATGCTCTACACCAACTGAGATCCTGACTCCAGGATCGCGCCCTGGGCCAAAGGCAGGCACCAAACCACTGAGCCACCCAGGGATCCCCATATACATCTATTTAAGTACAGTTTAATTCCTCTGAGTATGCACCTATAGTGGAAATGCTAAGTCACTTGATCGTAAGTTTAACATTTCAAGGAACCACCAAACTTTTTTCCACAGTGACTGTGCCACTTTACTTTCCCACCAGTGTTCCCATTTGCTTTTAATCAACTCCAACTAAGATCCCACTACTGTCAAATTACTGCTCTAGTCAAGATCACCAACAATTCCCACAATGCCAAATCTAATAATCCATTCTCACAAATGACCTACTTTGTCAACTTTAAAACGTTTATGGCACTCAGCTTCCAAATAGACACTCTTGGTTTTCTGCCTAACTTATTTTCAGTTTCCCACACTATTTCTGCCTTTTCTTTCCAAATCATTAACATCACAGTACCCCAGAGCTTGGCCCTAGAACCTCTTCTTTCTTTGTATCTATACTGATTCCAATCTTAATAAAATCTTGACTCTCAAATCTTATGCCCAGACCAAACTTCTAATCTGAATTCTAAATTCATTAATCCAACCCAACAGCTCTACTTGAATATATAGTGGGCATCTTAAATTTGTCCAAAACCAAACTCCCGATTCTATCTCAAACCTAATCCTCTTACAGTCTTCCTCATGCCAAAAAATCAGAACTCAATTATTCTAGTTGCTCAAGCACCATCTCTGGATCCTCTTCACTTACATCTCACAATAAAATCAAGAAACACTGTCCTCTTGACCTTCAAAACACATCCAAAATACAGTTACATTTCACCACCTCCCCTGCCTATCATCCTAGTCCAAGCTATCATTATCTTCTGCTTGAAAATTTTTATCCTGTCTGATCTTATTTCTGCTTTCGCCCCCTATAATCTATTCTCAACACAGCAACCAGAGTGATGCCGTTTAAAATATAACTCAGATCATCCTGTAACCACTATGCTATAAATTGTCCAAAAACTTCCCAACCTCTTCAGGACTAATGACAAAGTCCCCAACCTAAAATGACCTAGACAGTTTTACAATTTATGGATCTCTCCCCAACCCCATCACCTCTCTGACCTGATTTTATACTACTTCGATTTTAGCCCACTTTGCTGTGGCTGCACTGGCTTCCTTACTATTCCTTGAACTTTTAGAGTCTTTTGCTATTCTTCGAATATTCTTTCCTACTAATTCACAAAGCTTCCTCTTTCATGAGTCTTTGCTTAAAGATCTCCTTCCCATTAAAGCTTTCCCTGATCACCCAATAGTAAATTGCATAATCCCTTCCTATCTATGGACACCTTCACTATTCCTCTTCTGTATTTGTTCTACATAACCCTTGTTATAAATGGGTATACTATACAGCCTATTCGCTTATAGTGACAATTTATACTTTTTTTTGACAATTTATACTTTAAGAGGCAGGGATATATATGTCATCTGTTCAATGGGTAACCTTAAAGACAAAACAGTGCCTGGCACATAGGAGGCATTAGTATCTACTTGTTGAATGAATTAGATACTGTTTAAGGGCATTACATGTGTGATAACACTATTATAAAAAGCCAAGAGGGGTGCTTGGGTGGCTTAATCAGTTAGGAGTCTGCCTTAGGCTCAAGGAATGATGCCAAGGTCTTGAGACTGAGTCCCACCTCGGACTCTGCTCATCAGGGAGCCTTCTCTATCCCCATGCCACTCCCCCTGCTTATATTCTCTTTCTTTCTGTCAAATAAATAAAATCTTTAAAAATAATAAAAAGTAAAAATAAAAGCTATGAAATAAACACTCAAAATTAACTTTAAGCTATATCTGTCAAATAAGACAATATATGCTCAAAGAACACACACGGGATGCCAAAATAATAAGAATTTTCTATTTCTTAAAATAAAGGGTATTCCTAATTCAAAGGGATACATGCATCCCTATGCTGATTGCACAATTTTACAATAGTCAAATTATGGAAGCAGTTTAAGTGTTCATTGACTGATGAATAGATAAAGAAGATATGGGGTGTGTGTGTGTGTGTGTGTGTGTATACACAACTGAGTATTCAGCCATAAAAAAGAATGAAATCTTGCCGTTTGTAATGACATGAATAAAGCTAGAGGGTATAATGCTAAGTGAAATAAGCCAGTCAGAGATTTCACTCATGTGGATTTTAAGCCACATATAGTGAACAAACAACAAAGGTGAGGGAAGACAGAGAGACAAACCAAAAAAACCAGACTCTTAACTATAGAGAAAAACTGATGGTTTGGGAGGGTGGGGGGATGGGTTAAATAGGTGATAAGGATTAAAGAGTACACTTGTCATGAGCACCAGATGTTGTATGGAAGTGTTCAATCACTATATTGTATACCCGAAACTAATATAACACTGTATGTTATATTGGTTTGTTTTAACTGGAATTAAAAACTTACCATAAAAATATTAAAGTGTTCATTCTACTGTTCTTTAAAAGGAAAATACCTATTATATAATCTCTTTCGACTATATACTTTACATGTTTGTCAAATAAGAAAGGAGTCAAAGCCTGTGAAACACTGCTGAAAAAAACAAGTTAAATGAGGATCTAGAAAAGAAATAGGACTATCTTGTAGAGTGAAAGAGGTGAGGAAAGAGTGAAATTTTATATAAACAGTCCTTTAAAGAAATTTTGTAATGAAAGAAAGCCAGAGATGAAACAGTAACTGGAGGTATATACGAATTCATGGGAGAGATTTTTTAATAGAAATATAAAGAGATCTCTAAATGCCAATTTAAAGATTCAGTGGGAGGAGAAACTGATTTCCAAGAAACTGATTTAAAAAAAAGAGAAGGCTTTAAGAAGATAGAAAAAGATCAAAATTCAGAGTCAGATGAGGGAACATAATTTTATGAAATAAAGACTGCAGGGATCCCTGGGTGGCTCAGCAGTTTAGCGCCTGCCTCTGGCCCAGGGCGTGATCCTGGAGTCCCGGGATCGAGTCCCGAATCAGGCTCCCTGCATGGAGCCTACTTCTCCCTCTGCCTGTGTCTCTGCCTCTCTCTCTCTCTCTCTCTCTCTCTGTGTCTCTCATAAATAAATAAATAAAATCTTAAAAAAAAAAAAGAAAGACCTCTCTCTCTCTGTGTGTCTCTCATAAATAAATAAATAAAATCTAGAAAGAAAGAAAGATAGATTGCTAGACTATCTTACATCTACCAAGTATAAAACAAACTTCAAATCAGATCCTTCCTAGAAATCAAAATTTATACATTAAAGGTAAAATAGACAAGAAAGAGGAAACCTACTTTGAAAGTCACCGTTGCCTTTGTACAATAAAATCCTATAGACACAATAGGATCCCTCAAAGTCTGTGCTTTTTGCTGATGCATGGCTGATGTAGGATCATTCCCAAGGAAGTCTTCCTCGCTATCATCGTAACTCACAATTGCAGGCACGAATGACCAGGCCCACGATACCCATCCCTGTGGCTGTTCATCTTCTTGCTGTGAATATAGCTCTTGGCCTTTGTACTGAGCAGTATACTGCATATCTATTCTTGTTTCATCTTCAGAACCTATCAAAATAAAGTCATTTTAAATAAATCAAGACAATTTAAAATTAAGAATGTAAATTCTGTAACACATCCTTCTTTCCACATATAAATCATACACAAATTATACGATGGCTATTATTATTTGAAACCAATAATTTAGCATTACTACTTTCAAGTTTGTTGGTTTAAGATATTTCATTTATTTGACAGAGAGAGAAAGCACGAGAGCATTCACTCAAGAGAACACATGCAGGGGAAAGTGACAGAGAGGGAGAAGCAGGCTCCCTGCTGAGCAAGGAGCTCCATCTCAGGACCCCAGGATCGTAACCTGAGCCTAAGGCAGACATGAACTCACTGAGCCACCCAGACACCCCACTACTTTCAAGTTTCTACATGTTGTACTATGCTAATCCCCATTCATAGTTCATAATTCATATTATATATGGCATAATTAATCATATAATTTTAAATGTATTAGCTAAATATAAATAATAAATTCATTCTTTAGCATTCCACTAATTAAAAACTTCCTCCTCAAAATAAGGCAAAGTAGTGAAAAACTGACTTTTCTCAGAAACATAGTATTAAACTCTGGTAAACAAACTAGGGGTGGTGGAAGGGGAGGTGGGCGGGGGGGTGGGGGTCACTGGGTGACAGGCACTGAGGTGGGCACTTGACGGGATGAGCACTGGGTATTATTCTATATGTTGGCAAATTGAACACCAATAAAAAATAAATTTATAAAAAAAAGAAAAAAGAAAAAAAAAGAAAAAAGAAACACAGTATCAGAAATATCCAAGAAAAGTTCTTTATTTCCTGATATACCCAATAAAAACATCAAGCACTCCTAGGCAAAATGCACCCCCGCCCCCGCAAAAAAAGAACTATTCCTAAAGGCAGAAGTAAATATTATAATAGAATCATACATACATAAAGCTAAACAAAATAGTATTGTTGGTGACTTATTACTACAAATGTAAATTAGTACCCTTCCTACTCTACATATGAAAAAATTATAGCAAAGAACTTTCACTAAGTTAGAAATTGGCATAGGATCTAGATTTCAACCATTCCAACTCATTCCATTTTTATTTATTTATTTTAAAGATTTTTTTTATTTTTTATGATAGAGGGAGAGAGAGAGAGAGGCAGAGACACAGGCAGAGGGAGAAGCAGGCTCCATGCACCGGGAGCCCAACGTGGGATTCGATCCCGGGTCTCCAGGACTGCGCCCTGGGCCAAAGGCAGGCGCCAAACCGCTGCGCCACCCAGGGATCCCCGGCTCATTCCATTTTTATAAGACAAACTGCATCAAAGCCCTTTAACATTATCCTAACAACACCAACAAAAAACAAGTACCATGGAATGTAGAAAAAAAATTACTTTTTAGGAAATTCATGGTATAAGCAGTCTCCAGCAGATTTCAGCATATCTACTTTTCAGTGATAAAACTATAATATATATACTCCAGTAAGTATCATCTTCATTCAGATCTACTTATAGGATTTCTGCCTAGAACAACTTCGTAACTTTTAAAAACCTTATGACAGGAGACTCTTGGAATATCCTATATGTATAGTTCATGACCATTTACCTTAGTTCATCTGGGAAAGAAATACTAGTATAACCTAGTATCAAGTATCAAGAAACTTTAGCCATTTTACTTCAAAATAAATTATAAAAGTTAAAATCTAGAAAACATTTTATATAATCTTTTTATCTTGCTGTTTAACCATAAACATTTTATCAGTTTCTATTGGGGAATGAATAAAACCTGTTACCAATGCCCCAGGTAAGACTTCAAACTGAACATCAATGAATATCATCTTGGTCATAAAACAAGTCAGGCCACCTCTATCCAGGAAGAAGTGACCAGGCTGACTCTAGAGAGCTGGACTCTTGACATCTGTTGTCTAAATCATTAAAATAGAGGCACCTGGGGGGCTCAGAGATTGAGCATCTGCCTTTGGCTCAGGTTGTGATACCAGGGTCCTGGTATTAAGTCCCACATGGGGCTCCCTGCAGGGAGCCTGCTTCTCCCTCTGCCTATGTCTCTGCCTCTCTCTCTCTATCTCTCTCTCTCTCTCATAAATAAAAATAAACCAGTGAAACAGAAGTACTCACTGCTTGATCTTGTGAAGAAAACAAAAAAATCACTAGCAACCAGCCACTATAATTCATACTTAATTAAAAATTAAGAGGGATTTTGATGAAAGACGCTTCTGAAGTTTCAAATCTCTTGCTCACCTCCCTTGCAGAAAGAAAAATTAGAGCCTTGAAAAGAAAAAAAGCATCTCCCTAATCTGTGGTTAGAACTTCCTAAAATATTCTTTTCCTTCAGAACAGTGCATCTTAACCTGGGACCCTTTGATAGAATTCAGGAACTTCATGAATTTCAATGGAAAAAATAAAGTGTTTAAATGTAGCACTTTTAATTATGAATGTAGCTAACAAACTGCAGTTGCATAGCTTAATTATAAATATAAGTAACAAATCACAGTTGTATCACCATCAACTGTAACGCCTACAAAAATCAGAAAGGCAGTTGTAAAGCTATCTCAAAATACCATTTACACACATTACTACTTTGAAATTATGATAGCTATTAGACTTCTTGCTAATTATCATTATTTAATGTATTGACATAGAAGCACATATTAAAAAAAATACAGGAAATAATGGTTTTCAGACACTAGGTATCAGGCAGTTAAACCAGTGAGTCCTGAGAGATGGGAAACAAAAAAAAAAAAAAAAAAGGTGTATGCTTGCCCCATCTTACGGCCTGGAAGGATTTCTAAGCCAGGGTCAAGAAGGAGAGAATCCAAGCACAGTACTCTCCTAAGAAGAAAGAATAATGAGTCCAGGGGCTACAGTTTGCTGCAAAAGTACCAAACAAGAAAAACCTGTTCAGAGAGAGAGCTCTCCTAGCTGCAGAGGGTCCCTCCCACTCCAGGTCTCAGGTAAGTAATACTCAATTTCATGCAAGGAAACTATTGAGGCCACTAAAAGAACCACCAGAAAAAAAGCCAAGAAAACAACCCTCAAGACTTACACAAAATTGGGACTAGTTTGTGATCTCACCAGAAAGAAAGAAAAAACCTTTCATTCATTAGGCATCAAGAAAGTACTCAAAAGGCTGTGTCACTGGTGAGACAAAACTGGCCTTAAGCTAATGGTGGCTCTTATCCCAACTAAAAAAACATTTAAAGTAAGACAAGTGAATTAAATTATTTCCAAGTAACTTAACTTTTTGCTATATACAAATATATCTGGCACCCAACAAGATAAAACCCACATGTATGGCATCAAATTAAAAATTATCACACATGCTCCCTATCAAAATACCATGGACTTTCTTCAGAGAGTTAGAACAAATTATTTTAAGATTTGTGTGGAATCAGAAAAGACCCCGAATAGCCAGGGGAATTTTAAAAAAGAAAACCATATCTGGGGGCATCACAATGCCAGATTTCAGGTTGTACTACAAAGCTGTGGTCATCAAGACAGGGTGGTACTGGCACAAAAACAGACACATAGATCAGTGGAACAGAATAGAGAACCCAGAAGTGGACCCTGAACTTTATGGTCAACTAATATTCGATAAAGGAGGAAAGACTATCCATTGGAAGAAAGACAGTCTCTTCAATAAATGGTGCTGGGAAAATTGGACATCCACATGCAGAAGAATGAAACTAGACCACTCTCTTTCACCATACACAAAGATAAACTCAAAATGGATGAAAGATCTAAATGTGAGACAAGATTCCATCAAAATCCTAGAAAAGAACACAGGCAACACCCTTTTTGAACTCGGCCACAGTAACTTCTTGCAAGATACATCCACGAAGGCAAAAGAAACAAAAGCAAAAATGAACTATTGGGACTTCATCAAGATAAGAAGCTTTTGCACAGCAAAGGATACAGTCAACAAAACTCAAAGACAACCTGCAGAATGGGAGAAGATATTTGCAAATGACATATCAGATAAAGGGCTAGTTTCCAAGATCTATAAAGAACTTATTAAACTCAACACCAAAGAAACAAACAATCCAATCATGAAATGGGCAAAAGACATGAAGAGAAATCTCACAGAGGAAGACATAGACATGGCCAACATGCATATGAGAAAATGCTCTGCATCACTTGCCATCAGGGAAATACAAATCAAAACCACAATGAGATACCACCTCACACCGGTGAGAATGGGGCAAATTAACAAGGCAGAAAACAACAAATGTTGGAGGGGATGCGGAGAAAAGGGAACCCTCTTACACTGTTGCTGGGAATGTGAACTGGTGCAGCCACTCTGGAAAACTGTGTGGAGGTTCCTCAAAGAGTTAAAAATAGACCTGCCCTACGACCCAGCAATTGCACTATTGGGGATTTACCCCAAAGATACAGATGCAGTGAAACTCCGGGACACCTGCACCCCGATGTTTATAGCAGCAATGGCCACGATAGCCAAACTGTGGAAGGAGCCTCGGTGTCCAACGGAAGATGTGGTTTATGTATACAATGGAATATTACTCAGCTATTAGAAATGACAAATACCCACGATTTGCTTCAACGTGGATGGAACTGGAGGGTATTATGCTGAGTGAAGTAAGTCAGTCGGAGAAGGACAAACATTATATGTTCTCATTCATTTGGGGAATATAAATAATAGTGAAAGGGAATATAAGGGAAGGGAGAAGAAATGTGTGGGCAATATCAGAAAGGGAGACAGAACGTAAAGACTGCTAACTCTGGGAAATGAACTAGGGGTGGTAGAAGGGGAGGAGGGCGGGGGGTGGGAGTGAATGGGTGACGGGCACTGGGGGTTATTCTGTATGTTAGTAAATTGAACACCAATAAAAAATTAAAAAAAAAAAGAAAATTAAAAAAAAAACAAAAAAAAATTATCACACATGCAAAAAAGAAAATATATAAAACACAGATTAGAAAAAAAGTCATACAGAAAGATGACACAGCTTAGTATTTCTAAACACAGACATTGAGACAGCTATATAAATACTTAAAGTATTTAAGAAAGCATAAATGAGAAGAAATATGAAAGATAAATTTTTTAACAATACAAATTCTAAAGATGAAAAACACAGTATCTGAGCTGAAATATAAACTGTGATTAACAGCAGATTAGATACAGAAGATTAGTGAGCCAGAGCAGAAACAGAAATGCTCAATAATCAACAAAATAAAAAGAAAAATAAGAATGAACAGAGTAGCAGAGAGCTCTGGTGAACTTCACACAGCCTAATATTCATGTAATTAGAGTCTCCATAGGAGAGAGAACTGAAAAAGATAATTTAAGAAATAATGCCCATAAATTTTCTAAGTACGCAGGAAAACTACAAACCCACGGACATAAAAACCTTAATGTATTCCAAACACAACATGAAGAAAGGATACCATGGCATACTGAAACCAAGATGCTTAAAACCTTTTGAGAAGAGGTTCATAGACTGTACCAGAGTGGCAAAGGAATCCACAGTACTCACAATAAAAGGATCTATGCTTTAGATAGATGAGAAAACTAATTCTGACTATTCTGCAAGCAAATAGAGTTGTTTTCTTCCTTTTATTTATTTTTTTAAAGATTTTATTTATTTATTCATGATAAGCCTAGAGAGAGAGAGAGAGAGAGAAGTAGAGACACAGGCAGAGGGAGAAGCAAGCTCCATGCCAGGAGCCTGACGCAGGACTCGATCCCAGGACTCCAGGACCGTGCGCTGGGCCAAAGGCAGGCGCTAAACCGCTAAGCCACCAGGGATCCCCCTTTTTCTTCCTTTTATAACATAGAAGAAAAACCTAGTCATTCTTAGACGACAGAATGAAACAATTATAAAACAAAAATTTGAAATCTACATTTAGTCAAAATTTAACACTCTAGACATTAAGGAGGGCACATGATGCAATGAGCACTGGATACTACATAAAACTGATGAATCACTGACCTCTACCTATGAAACCAATAACAAATGTTAATTAACTGAATTTAAATAAAATTAAAAACTAAAATTCTGCTCCAGAAATCTACTCAAAAATGAGTTAGTCAAGTCACAAGCCACAAAAAATATTCCTAAAACAGGTACGTAACAAAGGACTTGAATCAATTACATATTACAAAAATTACAAATCAGTAATGAAAACCAACAAAGGTTTAAAAATAACCAATGTTTAACGCACTCTTCACAACGGTAAATATATATTAATGGCCAATAACCACATGAAAAACTTCAAAATAACTGCCCATCTATGAAATGCAAATTAAAACCACAATGAAATATAACATATCCACCAAAATGGCAAAAAGTTAAAAAAAAAAAAAGATAACACCAAATGCTGGCAAAGATGTGGAACAAGTGGAACTCTCATACAATGTTGTGGGAATGTCAATGGCACACCTGGCACTACCTCAACATACAATTCCACTGTTAGGTATCTACCGAAGAGAAAGCATACCACATGTCTACAAGAGATTTGTAGAAGAATGTCCCAGACACCTTTACTTATAATAGCCAAAACTGGAAACAGCCCAAATACCCATCAACATGAGAATGGCTAAAATAAACTATGGCATATTCATACCATGTATCTAGCAATAATATATGCAACAACACAGATGAATCTCCAAAATATTATACCTTCAGGGCAGTGAAAATACTCTGTATGAAACTCTAATTATGGACATATATCATTACACATTTGCCAAAACCCAGAGAACGTAAAATAGCAAGAGTGAACCATAACGTAAACTATGGACCCTGGGTAACAATGATGTATCAAAGTAGTTGCACAAATTGTAGTACATGTGTTATGTACTACATCCCATGTAGGATGTTGATAACAGGAGGAGGCTATGCATGTTTGATGGTGGGGAGTATATGGGAAACCTCTGTACATACCCTTTGATTTGGCGGTGAACCTTAAAACTGCTCAAAAAAAAAGTCTTAATAATTAAAAGTAAAAAAGAATATTATGCTTAATGAAAGAATCCTTTCACAAGAGTTTATACTGTATGATCTGATTTATATGAAATCCTAGAATCAACAGAACTTTTTCAAATTCAGTCTTTTCCTGAGGGGAAATGGAATGGGGTGTTGAATGATTAGAAAGGGGCAAAAGAGAACTTTTTGGAGATACTGATAACCTGTATCTTGAGGAATGTTCTACATCACACAGGTGTACACACTTCTCAAAGCTCAAATAGTATATTTAAGATTCATGCAGTTCACTTTGCAAATTACACCCTCGAAAAAATAAAAACCATTAATTAACACTAGTTAACAATACGCTTTCGAAGTCAGAAATATTGTTGAACTGAAGAAAGAAGTTAAATGAACAGCTATGTGCTAAAGCAAATTAACAAACATTAAGTGCAGAATCTAGATGATGAGTATATGGGCGTCTACCATATAATACTCTGTTTTTCTATATATTTGAAGTTTGTCATAATAGCATGTTAGAAAAAAAAAAACAGCACCTTCTGGTGCTAGGCTTTCTTCTAGGTGTTAGATACTATTCCTGTTTCAGGAGTTGTCTAACAGGAATTCACTCTCCAGTGTGAAATAAAGGTATATCACACATAGATTTATTAATGTTATTTCCCTAAGCTTTTAAGGTGATAATAGTTTTTAATAAGCTATAATTTAAATATAAAATTTCACCTTTGGAAGTGTACAATTCAGTGTTTTTAGTATAATCACAAAGTTGTACAACCATCATTACCATCCAATTTTAGAACATTTTCATCATTCTAAAAATAACACCTTTACCCATAAGCAATCACTCCCCATTTTCTTTGTCCCCACAGGCCTGGTTACTAATCTACTTTATGCTTCCATGGAATTGGCTAATATGGAATATAAATAGAATCATACAATGTGTCCATTTCGGACTGGCTGCTTTCACTTAAGGTATTTTGAAAGTTTATCATGTTGCAGCATGTATTAGTTTTTCATTCTTTTGTATGACTGAATAATATTCTAGTGTGTATGTGTGTGTGTGATTGTGAGAGATATGGATATCTCTCACAATCATTTATCCATTCATCAGTGGATGGACATTTGAGTTGTTTTACTTTTTGATTTTCATAAATAATGCTGCCATTAACATCCAAATGTGAGTTTTTATATAAACATAGGTTACAAATTTTTTTTAAGACTTTATTTATTTATTCATGAGAGACACAGAGAAAGGCAGAGATCACAGGCAGAGGGAGAAGCAGGCTCCACACGGGGAGCCCGATGTGGGACTCCATCCTGGGACTCCAGGATCACACCCTGGTTTAGCAGGCGCTAAACCACTGAGCCACCCAGGGATCCCCTAGGTTATCAATTCTTTTGCATATATATCTAGAAGTGGAATTGCTGGGTCATAGGTAACTCTTTGTTCAACTTTTTAAGAAACTAGATTGTTTTCCAAAGCAGCTATTCCATTTTACATTCCCACTATCAACACAAGGGTTACAACTTCTCTACAATCTTGCCAACACTTGTGATTATGTGTCTTTTTATTATAGTCCTGCCAGTAGCCTTGAAATGTCTCACTGTGGTTTTGATTTGCATTCCCTATCATGACTAAAGATGTCAAGCACCTTTTCATCTGCCTGTTGGGCATTTGCATACCTTTTTTGCACAAATGTCTGTTCTGGCCTTTTCCTCATTTTTTTTTTTTTAAAGTTGGGCTACTTGTTCCTAAGTTTTAGTATTTTTTTTTCAAGACTTTATTGATTTGAGAGAGAGAAAAAAAAAAAAAAAAAAAAACACAAGCAGAGGGAGGAGAAGCAGGCTTCCTGTTGAGCAAGGAGCTTGATCCCAGGACCCCAGGATCATGACCTGAGCCAAAGGCAAAAGCTTAGCTTCTGAGCCACTCAGGCACCCTTTAGCATTTTCCTTTCTAAAGGCTCTAACTATGGAAATTCATTATTCCTCCAAATTTTTCCTATGTCTCAAAGCCAAGTCAAAGTCAATCATTCTTTTCATCATCTTCCTTCTTCAGATCATTTAAACCTCTATTTAATCAAACATTCTATCCTTCTACCACACCATAGTAAACTATCACAGGTCTATCTGTTCTACTGTACCTTAAGATTTTAAGGGAAAAGAACACATCTTTTTATCTGTGTTTTCCCACATTACCAATATTCAGTACATTCAGGAGACTTTAGTAAAAGTATAATGAACTCAATAACTGAAGTCAACTCACCAGTATCCTTCAATGAAATATATACTACATTAATAATGTTCCCATTAATTAACTAGGTATCTTCCAATGAAGCATATAGTCAATTAAACATAACTATAGTTGTTAAATACATATAATTAATATATCTAACTCCATTGTAACTCTTGGTAAGCCTTCACCAAAAAATACCAATCCACAATTTATTAGGAAATGTTGATGTTGTACTACCTTAACTTTTATATATAACATACATTCTAAACATTTATACCTATTAGAAATATTAGTTACTTTGAGCATGTAAAAAGAAAATCAAGTAATATCTAGCATATTTAAAAAAATCAAAGTAGTGTCAAACAACCAAAATAAAATCATCCCATCATATTAGAACACTGCAAAATTCAATCTAATGTTTTATTTAAGTTTCACAATGTGAAAACACTATACAAGCAATAATTTAAAATAAAGTTTTTGTTATATTTACCTGTAATGTTTCCTAACATATCTTTATCGTGGCAGGTAGGATCTTCTGTTTCTCCATCTTTAAAATTGCCTATTTCCCCATAGTAAAGAGCAATTCCAAGTTGCATTATACGGATAAACATAGGCAATTGTTGATCTGTGATAGAAAGTTTCAAGCTCTCTACTAAAGTATGAATCTGTATGTGAAAAAAAAAAAAACATCAACAAAAACATGTTCGAAGGAAGTACCTTTTAACATAAATATTAAAAGTCCTAAAATAGAATACCATAAGAGAAAAGTAATATCCCAAACATTTCCAATATAAGCCAAAACAGTTCACTCTAATATCAGGAATCTTGCTACAATGGCCAATAAATTTTAGATAGAAACTGTACTAAACCAAATTATTTAAGTCCAAATAGAAATGATGATGAAAAGATAGTCACACTAGACTTCTAGATAACTTTTTATTTCTAGATAACTTTTCCAGAAATAAAGTTATGGAACCAAAATATCAACTCCATACTATGAAGAGAATGATAGCATTCCCCTCAAATTCAGAAAAACTTCTGTCACACCAAGAATAAAATTTAATGATGTCATTTTAGTAAAACCTTAATCACCCTTTATAGCTTTATTAACCAAAAAGAATACATACACATCCTAAAAGCCTAAGTGGAAAAATTACTAACATTACAACTACAGAAGTATGAACATAATAAAATTTTGTCAAATATGAAAAACCAAGTGACATTATGTTCAGAAAAGTTTACCAAACAAATTTTAAGAGATTTAAATAAATAGGACATAAAATTTATAACATGAATCAGCTATTAACAAAGAAACAAGATTAATTACTAACAAATAAGATATATAGCAATCAAATTTATCCTTTAGAAAGAAAGACATTAATGGAATATAAACATAGTCTTAGTGTAATGGTTCCTTGCTGTTACATAAACATGGAATAAAACCAATTAAGTCATAAAGTCAAGTCTCTTGAAAGGTTTATTTTGACTTCCAAGTCTCTTGGAAGGTATCTGAGAGTCTATGAAACATGAAAAGGTTACAGTAATCATATTTTTAGGGTTAAAGGCAGAAAAATTTGTATTTGAAGGGAAAGAAAGTTGCAAAATACTCATTTAAATGAGTACAGATTTCTTAAAACTTATTTAAAAATCATACAATGAGGGATCCCTGGGTGGTGCAGCGGTTTAGCGCCTGCCTTTGGCCCAGGGCGCGATCCTGGAGACCCGGGATCGAATCCCACATCGGGCTCCCGGTGCATGGAGCCTGCTTCTCCCTCTGCCTGTGTCTCTGCCTCTCTCTCTCTCTCTCTCTCTCTGTGACTATCATAAATAAATAAAAATTTAAAAAATAAATAAATAAATAAATAAATCATACAATGAGCAGATCAAGAAAGGGTAAGTAAAAGGTTGGTAGCAGGAGGGCAGAGCGTGCAGTGCAGGCCTGCCAAGCTCGTCTTAATCTGCTATCTCTCTACCACATCCTTTTAAAATATTGTATGGCACCAATATTACTAGTGAAAGGCCACCTTAGCTGAACCAGTAACAAAGAATAAATCCTTTATAAACATATTTTATACATACATATAATATAAACATATGCATGTAAAATATATAAAATACCTTATGTATTTCATATATGGCAGACAGATCAAAGTATCCCTAAAATCAGTAAGATTAATCCCTAATTGAAAAATGGACAAAGAACCTTAATGTGTTTTTCAAAGAACAAATGGCCAGTTAACATAATTTTTAAAAATCTAACTTCACTAACAAATGTTAATTAAAATATATTTTAACAAGCTGTCAATTTAACATGATCATATTTAAGGATAGGAACCCTCCTTAAGGTTCATGAACATATACACTTGGTTAAATTTTTTCTGGAAATAATTTTCCAATACAGAACACAGGCATTAAAATTTAAGCCCATTAATAAGATATTTGCAACTACCTGAAATCATTCTGAAGGGATTAATCAGAAAATTGGTCAAAGATTTAGGTCAGACTTTCATTGCTCTAAAAATTTTTTCAAAAAGTAAATTTTCAAAAATAGGGGAAATGTTAAATAAGTCATATACCCATATAATCTATATCTCAGATGACACAAACCCTAAGACATATTTGTCTCAACAGACAGAAAATTATAAAAAGCCTAACCAAAACATAAGTAAATTCAAAAACCACTTAAACATATGAAAGAAGCTTAAATGAATAATTAGGGTATCTGGAATATTCTGGGAAATCCTCTCTCTTTGAGATGACCAATGAGGTTAACCATGTGCTTTTAATATACACTTCCTAGGACGAGGAGTTAGAAGAATGATAGGTCTAAGTCAAAATGGCAAACCTTACATCACAATGGTATTAATAAAAAACTCAATTTTCTTTCAGTTGAGCATAATTGATACTGAATTTCTTTCAGTATCTCAAATTTGGTGATTACCAGAGTCAAGAATCCCACGTCAACAAACTTATTTATATTAAGATGCTTTTTAAGATGATTTGTTGTGGCTAATCAATTTTGAGAACACAAACTTACATGCTAACACTAAATTTTCCTCAAGTTCATTTATTTTTACTTTCTTCTAATTTAACCACATTCTAGAATGTATAATTACATTTGTACTAATGATGAATAAGCTTATTTTATGCTGTAAGACATAAATATATCCGTTACTTGCTTTCAAAATGTATCTTGAGGGCAGCCCGGGTGGCTCAGCGGTTTAGCGCCACCTTCAGCCCAGGGCATGACCCTGGAGACCCAGGATCGAGTCCCATATTGGGCTCCCTGCATGGAGCCTGCTTCTCCCTCTGCCTGTGTCTCTGCCCCTCTCTCTCTCTCTCTCTCTCTCTCTCTCTCTCTCTCTGTCTCTCATGAATAAATAAGTAAAATATTTTTTTAAATGTATCTTGAATTTAACCTTAACATTCCCCAACATACTAGCAGGTTCAAGGTAAAAGAAGGAAACTAAGCCCATTATCCCAAGACAGAGGCATTGATACCACTGAATTCATACTTTTCCATGCTTCTCTTTGGCAAAGAAGCTAATTCAAAAATAGAAGGAAAAAATAACAGAATTTCAATAAATTGATGTGCATTGTACACAATAGTGAAGAAAGTAAGCACTGATGACTAAAGCACTACCTAAGAAAAACAGGTGGATTTCATGAATATATAGTAAAGCTACTTCAAAAATAAAGTATTATTTTTAATACTGTCTTTTCAAAAACCATAACTTATATAGCCATATACAATCAAGCAGAGTAGTCAATAACCATGCTCAGACTCAGGGGCATCTTTTCCATTATAGCACTTTAGTATTCAAAGGCATGAAACTCAACAATAAAAATTAATTCCACATTAAAACTTAGTTATTAAAAAGACCACAAACTACTCTGAATTCTTTTTCAAAAACTGATATATGGATAGAGATTTAGAAAACTGTTATGTAATGAAAGAACACAAGATTTATACTAAGAAATTAACAATACATGTTGAAAATATATTCCAGTATCTTGGGATAACAAACTTTCTTCACATTACCTAAGAAATTCCTACTAAGATTTTAATTACATTCTGAAACCATAGATCAAAAGCTAAAATTTCCTGAACCAATAAATTAAGATATTAGGTTAACTACTAAGCCTTTTAAAGTTATCTAAGAAAGAGGGACAATAACTACAGTTATCAGATCATGTTATATAAATTATAAGGATTGAAATATACATTGGTATTTAATCCATGATGGGTATAATTACACTTCTAAATAGAGAAGATCCTATAAAGAGAAAAACACTTATAAACATCTGGACAAACTTAAAAGGAAGCTATAGTCACAGGGAGAAAAAAAAGAATCTCTGTAGTACAACACACAATACAGAAAGTTATAATATATAACAATATAACCTAAAATTATAAATAGAAATAAAACTCTTACAAAAACTATTTTTATGAGGTTAATTTTTTCTTTAATAGCACACACAAGAACCAAAAAACAAAATGGAGACATGCAACTCAACTACTAGAAAAAGAAACACCTACTTTAATAACAGATGGCATCTTGGAATTTAGGTTATCATATGTGAAATGCAGACGAGTTCTGAAGGAACATTTATACAATAAAGGATCCTGGTAAAATTCTATTTTACCACTAGCATTTCGTTTATCAAGACAAACCGTACAATCCGAAAAATTGATAACCTTTCTCAGCACCAGATCAGTTGCTAAAAGAAAAAAAAAAAAAAAAAAACATTTTAAGTAAAAAGGAAAGCTGGACGAAAAAAAGGCAGCCATTTTTATTAGTACAAATAGTAATAAGATTAATAGAGTATTTAATACATGAGGCCAGAACCTATGCAACGAATCTCTCATTTATTATTTAAACCCTCCAATAACCTTATGAAATCGGCACCAAAATCCCCACTGCAAGTATGAAGAATCAAATAAAGGACAAAGAAATGAAGTAGCTTGTTCCCAAATTGCTTGGTATCTAAACAAATTTAAAACAAAATTTATGAAAGATTTTGCTACATTTCGCTATCTGCAATGGAGGTACGAAATAAATATAATTCTTGAGAAACCACATTAAGAAATACATTCTGAGTAATAATCATTCATTTAATATCTTACACTGAAAAACTCACAGCTTCTCTAAACTTGCACTCCAGATCTATAACTACATGCAACAATATGGGAAAACATTAAAAGCATAACATTAATTGAAAACAGGAAACCTTTGAAGTTTTACTCAAACCTCAAATTCCTACAAAGAGCATACTATTTTTACATAGCTCAAAAATACACATAATATATTATTTAGGTCTATATCCACATCTGACACTTTTTGAGGCAAAATTCATAACATAAAATTAACAATTTAAAGGATACAACAGAGTAGCATTTAGTATATTGACAATATCATGCATCCACCACCACAATCAATTTCAAAATTTTTTCATCTTATCAGAAAAGAAACTCTGTCTCCTTCAGCCCTTCAATTCCCTCACTGTCCTCTCCCTGCCCCCAATCCTGAAGTAATCACCAATCTACTTTCTATCTATACAGATTTGGCTATTCTGTGTGATTAATACAAATGGAATCATACAATATACACCTTATATGGGTTCTCTCACTTAGAATGTTTTTAAGATTTGTCCATGTTTATGTATCAGTACTTCATTCCTTTTTATAACACAAGTCTCTTTAAGTAATTAAATGATAAAATTTAATACAACGGTTAACTATAGGAGGAAAGGTATGGGACAGGGAAAAGTACACTGGTGGGGGTAAACTACTATCACTGTTCTAGATAGAGGAATGTGCTCATTATACTGTTTTATAACAAAATATGTGACCTAAATCTTTGTAAATACTAAATGCTGTATTAAAAATTAATAAAAGGGGAAAGAATAGTGATTACCTCAGAAAGTAAAGGATTAAAAGAGGATATGTAAAGAGCATAGCACCAGGCCTAGCAGTTAACAAGAACTCAACAAGTAAAAGATACTATTTTTGCTGTTTTTATCACAACCCTTTTCGTGAACTTTCATGTGATATGATACTGATTTTCTTAAATATATTAGCACATTGATAGAAATAATAATTCACATTTTACAAATGACTCACCCAAGGTTATACTACATTAGTGATGGGAGGAAGACTGAAACCAAGATGTCCTAACTCCCAATCCAAGACTCTAATTCACTATGATTTCAGAGAGTAATATTTGCATTACTCATATATTAAACTATAAATGAAATTTCTTCCCATAAAATGTCAACACATTCATTCAATCCTGCATTATCCAGTTCTGCTTGTTTTCCATTTTCCTTAAATGTTTCCTTGTGGGCTTGTATGGAGTATTTTTTCCACAGAGGATGAGAGGAAGGCATTTACAATGTCTCAGAAATAATGCTTGGGACTTTGCATATGCACTGATTTATGCTTCACAACAAAGCTGCGAGATCAAGATTCCTCATTTTAAAACAAACTGACTAAGGGGCACATGAGCAGGCTGTCAGTAAAGCATACAACTCTAGATCTCAGGGTAGTGAATTCAAGTCTCATGTCAGGTGTGGAGCTTACTTTAAAAAAAAAATGTAAAGAGTAAAGCTTGCAGAACACACAAAAATGAGACTGTATCAAATTCTGCTAGTTCCTAGCTGTATGCCTAAACTAGGCAAGTGAAGTAACCTTGAGACTAAATTTCCTTTTGCCTCCCTTTAAGTAGGACTTAAGACAGATACATGAATATATAAGTACATGAATGAGAAAGGATATCACTTCACAGGGTTATGAGAATTTGAGAAAAGAAATGTAAATAATTTTAAAAGATCATTTTCTGAGCACTATGTACAAGACACTTTTACAAGTGCTTTCAGTGCATTAATGTATTTAATAAAATAACTCTATAAGGAAACTCCTATTTTACCCCCATTTAACAAACAAACAAAGAAATGATCAAGTAACTCACCCAACAACTAATAGCTATACTAAGTGGGACATCTAGGATCCAAACTCAGGTCATTTAACTTTAGTGCCAGCACTATTAACAAATATATACCCTGGCAAGTCACAGATAAAAGGTGCTAAAAATAGTCTTCTCACTATATTTTCAAAAAATGCCCAATCCTTACCCTATCAGAACATATACTAACAAATATTATGATTTATTAATATCTCTTCCGAAAAAAGCAGTGTCTCTTTGACACCTGTATTTTTCAATTCTTAGCACAGTGCCTACCACGTAAAACATAATCAAATAGTAATAAATAAATGGTAGTTACGAAAGTTATATTACTTAATAGTTCTTTTAATGCAAGCATAAGGAGATTATGGCATATAATAGAGGCTTTAGGATACTCCTAAAGGAAATGTAGGATTTCCAGTTCCAAATATGCTCTGGAATATACAAGCCTAAACTATAAGCCAGTCAGATACATTGTTTTGCCATTAGTGAGCAATACAAAAGCAACATTTTCCTCTTCCTCCTTCAAATACATCAAAAATTTTAACTATTTCTATTACAAACCTACAGCACTGCAAAATACTATATACTACACTTGAAACAGGCATGTGGTAGGTAAGAAAGAATAAAAATTAAAAATATTAAAAAGAGTCTAGGATTTTATAACTAAAAGCAGAGTTGTAGTAATCCCCTCTAATTGTATACTAAATTTTACATATGTTTATTTTTCTAAGGCTAAAGACATAAAACTCTCATTAGATATATTGAACAGCCTTTTGGCCCAGAAAAGGTTTAGAAACCAAGACAACTATTTCAATAATGGAAAAATCTATACTTTTCTTGATATTTACTCACCAGAAATATCCATGAATGCACGATCCCATAATTCACCTACTGTATAGCACTCTGCAGAAGTGATATTGACTGAAAGAACAATATCATCTTCAACATATTTTAGTATGAGATTATTTATAACAATATTTACATTATTTACAACTCGTCTAATCAGACTCTGCACATAACCTATAAAATAGAAGGAAAAAAGGACTCAATTAGCCATTAAGTCTGTCAATAAAGAATAATTCTTAAAATATTATTGAACTTAATGTATACGATAGGTGGGTATCATTTAACATATTTTGCAAAGAGGAAACTAACAGTCAGGTAGACAGGCTTACAAAAACTGGCACAGCTAAGTAATAGATCCACCCCCAAAAACCATTACCAAGAAATTCTATATAAAGAAGTGTTCCTGTACTAAGAAAAATCGAGACTATACCTTTTTAATAACATAATACTAGATCCCAGTCAGTGATAATCCTATGTCCAGTACTTTGGTTTCTGTCTATTTTAGAAACATTTTCCCATATGAACCAATGCTACTATATGCCCATTTTACAACATATTAGAAGAAGAATCACTTCTTTAAGCTTCTTTTGAGCCATCTTCTCATCCTACTCTAAAGAGCCATATAAATATTCAAAAGTTAGGCTGGGAGGAAGAAAGAAAGGAGAAACATGCCCATCATAATGGATTCAAGTATTTCCACTTACTACTAAATAATACTGAAGCAAGGTAGAGGAGAGAATATGAACAAGGAAAAAATGTAGATAGAATTTAAAGAGGGAAAAAGAAAACAATGAAAAGAAAAAAGTATGAAAGAATCAAGAAAAGCATAATGCGAACACAGAGAAATAAAGAACAAGAAACAAATAGCAGTTTAAAAAAACAGCAGAAGTAACTGGTGGACATTCTTTTTGGCTATAGCTTGCCTAAAATCTTCAAACTGTTCTTTTAATTTTATGCTCCGATGGGATACTCCACATTCTCAGAAGCTTCTCACACAATAAATGTGTATACAGATACATTAGTAAGGAATTAAATTGGAAATATAAATAAAACTCAATAGTATTTTAAGAAAACACAGAAGAAAAAGATTAAAAACTTCACTTGATTCAAATGTATCTCCCACTATAAAACTTATTTAAAAGCTGATTAAAATTTTAGCTATTTCATGAACCATCCTACTTGTATTCAGAACTTAACTGGGCAAAACAGAATCAACTTCTGTCGTCAGCAACTGACACTGTTAACACCTCCACTAAAGCCTCCTGAAAGAAAGTATTTAAATCCATTCAACAGGGTAGCCTGGGTGGCTCAGCGGTTTAGCACCGCCTTCAGCCCAGAGTGTGATCCTGGAGACCTGGGATTGAGTCCCACGTCAGGCTCCCTGCATGGAGCCTGCTTCTTCCTCTGCCTGTGTCTCTGCCCCTCTTTCTCTCTCTCTCTCTCTTTCTCTGTGTCCTTTATGAATAAATAAATAAAATCTTTTAAAAAAGTGAATCCATTCAACCATAACACCTATGCAAAACCAACTCCTTCATTCATCCCCAGTGGATACAAATAGGAAAGAAATGTAATACAACAAAGTTTTTCTCATATGTGGAAACTATTAGCAGCTTTTAGAGTGCCAATTATCATATGCTACAAAATTAACGTACAAAATATCAATAAATTTAAGGTAATAAATACTCTTTTGAGAGCAGATACTAAAATAATGCTTAACAAATTAAGCTTCCAGAAGAAATTTTTAAAAATCAGAAGTTTCAATCCTAGAATGTATATTCCTCCATGCTTTTACTACTCAACACAGATGTTAAAAATAAAAATAAACATCCTGTTTCTAAGAAGTCAAGAAGCATGACTAATATTGGTTTTCCTATTTCGGAAAACGTGTCATCAATAAGGAATTCATAAAAACCTCTTAAGAGTTCATGAGTTTTTATTACCTTCAAAAGATAAATTCTCAAAAGATAGAACTGGAGAAAATATTTAATGCAAATTAATAGAAACATAATACTGTAAATGTATATTAACCAACAGAACCCTACTAATGGATTGTTTTTTATATTTTTCCTCAGTTTCTCATTATAAAATTAACATACAAGTTGAGATGATTAAGCCAATTCAACATTAAAGAATAAAATATCTAAGAACTATTCCCATAGTCTATGTTTCCTTATTAAAAATACAATACCAAAGAAACAGTAACTAACCACTGGAAGAAATGATACACTATCTCCCCAATCCTCCATAACTTAGTTCTAAGCTACAGAAGAGTCTCAAACAGCAGATCTTCTAGCTCTGATCACTAAATATTTAGATAGTCCCTGAAAGTATATCTATTCAGATAACATAACAGTAATCCAGGTCTATTCCACAAGCACCTGAAAATGCAAGGTAACTCTGGGATAAAAACCTACCAGGTGTCCTACTAGATGGCTCTAAAACAACACCCTGTTACTAATCAACCTTTCCAGAAATTCCTATCACTATCTAACTCTTCCCCACCCCACAACCCCACTCCTCCAGAATCCTTCAGGCACACACATCTATGCCCACAGGGCCAGGTAAAACACTATGAACTCTCTCTCCTCTACATGCTCTTCTCCAATGTCCCCTAACCGACACAACATTAAGAAGACTGTCTCTACCACTTTCCTTGGGCTTATGTTACTACTGTCATTTGTGTATGTCTGTATATAATTATTTTCTCTGTTAAACAATGAAATCCTAGAGGGCAAAGACTAGGTCTTATTTATCTCCCTCATATTCTTAAATGAAATAGCATGCACCAATTTTGGTTACAAAGAGACAACATCTACAATCTATTTATCCTAATGTCACAGGGAAGACAAGTTCTCAAAATCAAATTCCATGGTTGAATGATTTGGTTACCATATCTAAAAACATTTTAGTGTAGTTTTGGTGTAAACTTGAGGGTTACGCAACATCATATAGGCAACTTATGCTCAAATAGTTAAAGGTAAAGTTCTTTGTAACACTCTTGTCTTTTTTGAAAGATTGAAACTATTTCAAAATAAAACTTTTTTAAAAGGTTAAGAACAAGGATTCTTTTTTTTTTTAATTTTTTTTTTTTTTTATGATAGTCACAGAGAGAGAGAGAGAGGCAGAGACACAGGCAGAGGGAGAAGCAGGCTCCATGCACCGGGAGCCCGACGTGGGACTCAATCCCGGGTCTCCAGGATCGCGCCCTGGGCCAAAGGCAGGCGCTAAACCGCTGCACCACCCAGGGATCCCCAACAAGGATTCTTTTATCCATATAGTAGGGAGGTTCAATAAAACATGAATTAAAAAAGGTTTGGTAACTAGACAATAACTCAGGGCAGTTACTGTGGGAGCTAAGAAAACTCACAGTGAGTGGACATTACAATTAGTGTTATGAAAAGAGAATAAAATGGTAAAAATTGACTGTCACGGCAGGGAGAGAAAGAGGCAAACCAAGAAACAGACTCTTAACTACAGAGCACAAACATGGTTACCAGAGGGGAGGTGGATGGATGGGTGCAATAGGTTATGGAAATTAAGGAGTACACTTGTGATGAGTACTGGGTGTTGTATGCAAGTGTTCAACCCCTGAACTGTACATATGAAACTAATATTACACTGTATGTGAACTGAAACTTAAATAAAAACTTGAAAAAAATTTGTAACCCCAATTAATAAAATCTATGATTGCATTTTGTTTTCTTGATCACATTTCATGGCCAAGTTGTTAGACACATACAAAGTCATATATTTGGGGGGAAACTGTACCGGTTATATTTGGGGGGAAACTGTACCTGTTATAATTTAGTATCTATTACATATATCTGTTAATGCTTTTGCCTTAAGGTTCATTTTGCATAGTTTTTAAGCTATAAAAACAGACTTTTTTTTTTTAAAGATTTTATTTATTCATAGAGACAGAGAGAGAGAGAGAGAGGCAGAGACACAGGCAGAGGGAGAAGCAGGCTCCATACAGGGAACCCAATGTGGGACTCGATCCCGGGACTCCAGGACCGCACCCTGGGCCAAAGGCAGGCACCAAACCGCTGCGCCACCCAGGGATCCCCTAAAAACAGACTTTTTGATAGTATTTGTCTGTTATGCTATTTCCCATCCTTTCATTTTCAATCTTTCCTGGCTGTCTGTGATACTTGTGTGTTTTGGAAGCCACACACACCTGAACATAACCACTCTTTCCTTTTAGTATCCAAAAAACATTACTTGTGCTTCCTTAGAGCTCCTCTTGGCTTTGGCTTTGCAATGTAGTTAGTAGTTTACAAAGTCTCCCAGATTAAGCAGTTAATTCTTAAAGGGAATATAGCCTTCAATGAGCCACTCTAGCATACTCTCATTCACACAGAAATAAAGATTTAGGGAACTAAACAGCCTGCCACTAAGCACTATTTTGAAATACAATCTATTAGAATGAAATAAAAGCTCTCCAATCATCACCTTTTCTGTAATAAACAATATATAAACCTTAGATATCTTGAAGATTACCATAACAGTTTTAAGCATAGCCTACTTTTAAAAGGAACAATATATCAGTATATTAAAAAAAACACCTGGATATCAGAAATGACTAGCTAGCTATCCATGAGTATCTTGTGCTTCCCCTTCCAGAATGGAGAATTGTTGCTGAGATAAGGACTTCTAAGCCATACATAATGTCCATGCAAACAGTTTCCCTCAGTGAAATTTGAGCAGAATGTGTATCACTTCCAGCATAGGAGGATTAAGAAATAGAAAAATCTTCTCCAGTCTGTCCTCTGGAGAAGACTGAAAGCAGTAGAACTCAAAGTCTGGCCTAGGGCACAGCACAGCCTCGCACCCAGGTGGCTCAGTCAGTTAAGTGTCTTACTCTTAATATCAGCTCAGTCTTGATCTCAGGGTCATGAGTTTGAGCCCTGTGTTGGGATCCATGCTGAGCATGGAGCCTACTTAAAAAAAGAAGCCTGGGCTTCTGGTAGAACACAGTCTTTGTGCTGATACATAAAGAAAACGACACTTTTGTTAGGTTAATGCTAACTGGTGAGGATTTACCCAGTTGATTAACACAATTTACACAATGTGTCATTGTTATTAGAGGATAAAAAAGTTTTTCCTAAAAATGTTAATGGAAGATATTAAAACAATAAAGGCATTAAAAAATAGAAGATGTGAAATCCATTTCTTTTTCATTTGCTTCACAAGATCTTCTCTTAGATGTTCCAGAAGGAAATAATGATTAGATAGATTTAAACTCTTGTGCTCTTCCACAAGCAGACAGAAAATAATTATGCTATCTTCTATAACAAGACATTGACATTCTTGGCTCAGGTTCTTGAACAGATGACATTATTACAAATATTCCTAAATTATCTCATATACTCCCCAATTATTATTGAACTTCCTTTCAAGAGATTTTTCAGAAAATTAAGCCTCAGCAGTCTAATGCATACACACAAATAACACACAAACTATTATCTTCCATTTCATATTCAATATTTTCTGCAGAAAAAAATTTTGACTACTAAATTACCATCAGTTCTCCTTATGTATATCAAAATATTTGAGTTTCCATTTTCTTTTTTTCTTAAGATTTTATTTATTTGACAGAGAGAGAGAACACAAGCAGGGGGAGTGGCAGAGGGAGAGGGAAAGGCAGGGCTTCCACTGTGCGGGGAGCCCAACGTAAGGCTCGATCCCAGGACCCTGGGATCATGACCTGAGCTGAAGGCAGATGCTTAACTGACTGAGCCACCCAGATGCCCCATGAGTTTCCATTTTCTTATCTACAAAATGTGGACTAGATCAGAGGTGCTTAGCTGAAGCCTAGAGATGGACTTCAGCAGGTATGTGAATATCCTAAAGTTATGTGCTATTTCATATGTGCATATTATAGGTGAAGAACTTTTACAACAGGTTTTCAAGGGTCCATATCCCCAAAAAATAGATTGCTAGACCAGAAAATCTTGAAGCAGCTTCTTATTTCACATTCCAATGACCCTAGGACACTGATTATTGAAGTCTGAAGAAAACATTGTATAATTTTATGCAGTTCAATTTTTTTGCAGTGCAGTAAACATATAAGGGCCTATTATGAACCAGACATTGTTTAGATGAGGAAGACCTCAAAAATGAGGTCTTTGCCATCTATTTTTATAAATAATGTTTTATTAGAACATAGGCACAATATATTAGTTTTTCTAATATGGCTGAGTTCATGCTACATCAGAAGAATGGAATAGCTGCAACAGAAAATATATGGCTAAAAATCCTAAAATACTTATTAACTGGCCCTTCAAAGAACTGCTGTCCTCTTTGCTAGATGACGATCAAAAATGACTAAGTCATAACTTCAGACCCAGTAGGCAACATGGTTTTTAAAGTTTATCCATATCCTAAATATTTCTATTAAGCTGTGTGTATACACACACACACACACACACACACACACACACACACACACATTTTCTGGGTAAAAAAGGTAAGAAGAAAAGGAAAGACAAACCAAGAAAGAGGAAGCCATGCAATGGAAGACAAAGTTTATCTGAGCTTCCTAACAAACAAGTAGAATTCTATTTTAAATGAGTAACTATTGGGGCACCTGGGTGGTTCAGTGGTTGAGCATCTCCCTTTGGTTCAGGTCGTGATCCCGGGGTCCTGGGATGGAGTCCCGCATCAGACTCCCTACAGGGAGCCTGCTTCTCCCTCTGCATATGTTTCTGCCTCTCTCTCTGTTCCTCTCATGAATCAATAAATAAAATCTTAAAAAATAAACTATTAAATAAGAAAAAAATTTAACTAAAAGACCTTGAGTAAATTAAAGGACAACATCCTTTTTTTGAAAGACAACATCTTCTTAAAGCCATTTTAGATAAAATGACCTTCAATAAAAGCCGAAGGCTATATACTTCAGAGAGCACAGAACCACATAATCCAGCTATCTAGTTTAGAAGTTGTCTCACTTTACATAGAGATAAAATGCAGAGAATACTGATAAAAGCATGAATGAATAAATAAATAAAACATCCTTAAACCTTCTCTCTAAATTGGAATTATCAGTATATTTTACAGGATATGCTAAGCTCACAATTCAAAACTGTTCTTAGCAGCAATTGAAAGTCCTGTGCCCATAGATCAGTGACTGAAAGAGAACGTGCATACTTCAAATCAGTTATTCAAATTCTTTTGACCCTTCTACCAGAAGAAAATATTACATTATAACCCAGCACAAGCCTACACATATGCACAAATTTCTTTACTAATAACTTTACTATATGCCTTTATGCTCTGAGGTTTTCTATTATTTTCCATATATTCTAAATGCTTGCTATGACCCATTAAATTGCTCTTCTACTGCACTAATTGGTCAGGATCCATAATCTGACAAAAGACTATTCGAAATACCAAGAAAAGAGATTGCAAACAGAATATTAGATGTCAACTTATGTTCTTCCCCTATTCAAAAGTGACCCATCCCTAAAGAGTGTAAAACAAAGGACCATTGGCAACATGAACATCAAAAAGCATCTCTGAGTCTATGTAAATGCTCAAACTCCAAAATTGTAAACACAGCCATAACTTTGCCCTAGAAATTTTGAGACTAAAAATTAATTTCTACCATGGAAGAACCTTAATATGGTTCACAGGCAGGACAAGGTTGCCAGAAAGGATTCCTCAAATAACCATATGAGTCAACCTTTAAATAAAATGATTTACCATTATCCAGCTGGATTCTCAAATTATCCCTTTTTTCCCCCTTTGGCAAGATTAACTTTACTCTGCCTCCCAGTAATTGCCCAACATGTTCAGTTACTCCCTAAATCAACTCCTTCACTGTGATTTATGTCAGCATAAAAGAGGATACCAGTCCTCCTATTAGGCAAGGCAGCAAAGCACATGTTAATCAAAATGCTACCTCAAGTAGTTAAGAATACAGTTCTATTTCATGCCTCTAAAAATAGGATTATTTCAGTTATGTTTATGTTTTTATGTTTTATTTTTAATGCTCCCAAAAAATAGACCAATTTTCTCTATTCTGAGTATCAGTGTAAATTCTATTAAAGGCTCTAAAGAATTTTTAAAAGTCTGGGACCTGTTTTGGGTACATGCAGGTTAGCCTATAGATTTTTATCTGTGAAATCAACAACTGAAAAAAAGCTTTTAGTTTATCTTAAACAAGTTCTTAAAAGAAAAAGAAGTGTTACAAGACTCAACAGTTAAACTTAAAAATGATTATTCTCGCCAGAATTTATTAATGGAGAGGATTCGATACAATGAGCTGATATAGGAAGTTTGGAAGGGATATGTAGTCAGAAATTTGGGGAGGTAAAAGGGTTGCCCATTTAATAAATAAGAACAAGCTACAGTTTAATTTATAATTTAATTCACCAAGGATTTTTCCCAAGAAGTTAATTAGCAAGAAAAAATTTAGAAAGTTCTGGAACAATCACACCACTCTAAGAATTTTTTTTTAAGATTTTATTTATTTATTCATAGAGACGGGGGGGGGGGGGGGGGGGCGGCAGAGACATAGGCAGAGGGAGAAGCAGGCTCCATGCAGGGAGCCTGACATGGAACTCGATCCAGGGTCTCCAGGATCACGCCCTGGGCTGCAGGCGGCGCTAAACCGCTGCGCCACGGGGGCTGCCCCACACCAATCTAAGAATTAGAAACATTCAGAAGTAAAATATCTTCCTCTGCCACCTTCTCCAGCTATAGCAATTAATCTATTTAAAGCTATAGCAATTAATCTATTTAAAGCCAGGGAGATTACCAAAACTTGTTAAGTAAAGTTCAGAAGAATATAAAGCATCAGCATTAATATTACTATAACAGTAGTTTAAAATGTTCAACTATAACGTAACAGAACATATTTGAGGGAGAAGGGCTATATAATGCTGTATCTAACTCTAGTCTCTTAGTAGATGGTGCCAGAAGGCTGTCAAAAATTAACTAGGTTAAAACCAACAGAAAACCTACAAACTTTTGGCACAGAAAACAAATATATAGCAATGTCAACTATATCTCTGAGAAAAAGAAATGACTGATGAATAAAATCAAAAGAGAAGTGACTGATAAAAACAATCCCTAACTGTAAAAAGGCAGCAATGCACTATGGCCACAGAGCTGACATGTCATGATCATGTTATTCTTCTTCATTAAATAGTTACTAAGGAACTGGTATTGATTTGTAAGCCACTACTGTTCCAAGTAAATAAAAACTTCAGGAAATGAAAGAGATGGTTATAAAATTCTATGATCCTGTTGGTGAACTCTACAGTTTCCTGAAAGTCAGAACAATCTAGTGACTTTCTTGGTTATCAAGAAGCAAAGGAACAAAGAGACTATGAGTAACAAAGCAGAGGCATGTCTTTGCTTGGACAGGATGTAAGAAAGAAATGTAAGTTAAAATCCTGCTGAAGAGCATCAAAATTTGAATGAAAGATATTTTTGAGGGCTCTGGGCTTGATCTGTTCTTATTTCATGAAGCAAATGTACACACAAATATAGTCTAAGTATTTTATGACACTAAATACTGAAAGTGTACATTCTACAACAGGCTACAACAATTAATAACAAGTGAAATTTTAGTTTTATCAAGTTCATTAGAAGTTACCTGGTGGTAAATCAGGATCTGTGGGAGCAGCCTGCTGAATTCTTCGAGGTTTTACTGACGGTTTCGTGTTCTCAGTAGTACTACGGTTCGTAGAATGAGAACCACAGCTTTCATGGTCATCCTATTTTTATTTTAAAGAAAAGTATCAACCAGCATTCAAGAGTTAGGAAAGGTTTTTTTGGTTGAATATACACAGCTTATGGTTATTAAATTTGATCAGCTTATTTTTTACCTCTAAAAATCTATATAAACAAACAATTCTTATGATTTGCATTCTCAAACAGCGTTTAAAAATAACAATTACTGTACACCACAAATTCTTCATTTCTTGAGTTGGGATCTAAACAAACCACTTGATAACACCAAAGAATTCTTGGGCAGCCCAGGTGGCTCAGCAGTTTAGTGCCCCCTTCAGTCCAGGGCCTGCTCCTGGAGACCCTGGATCAAGTCCCACATCAGACTCCCTGCATGGAGCCTGCTTCTCCCTCTGCCTGTGTCTCTGCCTCTGTGTGTGTGTGTGTGTGTGTGTGTGTGTGTGTGTGTGTCTCGTGAATAAATAAATAAAATCTTTTTTAAAAAAATTCTTATATATGGCTTTTGCAAAAGAAGACTATTTAACAGAAGTGTTTAAGGACTTTCCATCTGAATACAAAATAAATGGAAAGGGTCTTAATTTCCCCCTTGCTGTTTATCTGTTAAGGCCTTCAGTATTTTGTGTGTTAAATTAAATTTGAATCCAAGTTGTCTTCTTAGTCACTTTAATGATTAATCTCAATCATCCTTAGACTCCTTTGCAGTCTAATTATGTTTACTGAATTATTATCCACATTAGATACAAGTTTTCATTGGGTTTTAATATGGAGAACAAAAACTTCAACAAAACACATTTTTGAAATGTATTCCCTTATTTATAAATGCAGACAGTACTCTTTTCCTGCCTTTATTCAACTGTAAGTTTATATAATGCTCTTATATGCTAATTGTTGGACATACAAAGATAAGTCAGGCTTAATACCTGTCCTCAAGGATTTAAGAATCCATTGAAAACATATAACTAGGTTTTTTGGTTTTTATGTTAGGAACAAAAAGAGAGAACTTCTATTTGGAAGAACTAGAGAGGTCAGGCTCATAAAAGTGAGTATAGGAATGTTTTAGGTTAAGATTGGAGGCTAAATAGAGGGAAATCATAAGCAAAACAGTATATATGCATGTAGCATGTACAGAAATAATGATTAGTCAAATAAAGCCAAGGTATACAATGTTTAAGAAGAGAGAACCATACCAGAAGCTAAAGACATGAATCAGTTCAATAAAAATAACATAACATTAAGAACTATAAAGATGTTCATTCTAGTTGCCATGTTTCGAGATTTGGTAATTAGGATGCCAATAACGTATAAGAAAAGAGATTTCATACTTCTAGTAGAGACACAGGAGGGCAGTAAATGAATAGTTTAAAGAGTGAATGAGGGGATCCCTGGGTGGCGCAGCAGTTTAGCGCCTGCCTTTGGCCCAGGGTGCGATCCTGGAGACCGGGATCGAATCCCACGTCGGGCTCCCGGTGCATGGACCCTGCTTCTCCCTCTGCCTATGTCTCTGCCTCTCTCTCTCTCTCTCTCTATCATAAATAAATTTAAAAAAAAAATTTAAAAAAAAAAAAGAGTGAGTGAGAAATCAAAAGTGGAAACAATACACATAGATTGCTATTTCAAGAAGACCGGCAATACAGGGAGAAAATAGATGGGGCTTAGTAATAAAGTAAAAGCATCTGGCATCTTCTTTTTTTTTTTAAGGTTTTATTTATTTAATCAGGAGAGACACAGAGAGAGAGGCAGAGACATAGGCAGAGGGAGAAGCAGACTCCCTGCAGGGAGCCCAATGTGGGACTTGATCCAGGGACCGCAGGATCACGTCCTGAGCCAAAGGCAGATGCTCAACTGCTGAGCCACCCAGTCATCCTTCATCTGGCATCTTCTTATTCCTATTTTTTGGGATAAAAGAGCACATTTTGCCTAAAGGAAAGGTACATATGAGGAGAATTCAAAGGTCGAGATATAGGGGCACCTGGGTGGCTCAGTCAGTTAAATGTCTGACCCTTGATTTCGGCTCAGGTCATGATCTCAGGGTTGTGAGATTAGAGCACCACATTAGGCTCCATGCTGGGGGTGGAGCCTGCTTAAGATTCTCTTTCCCCTCTCTCTTCGCCCCCTCTACCCCTCTTTAAAAAAAAAGGTATCAATACAAAAGATAGCCAATGGTGTACCGTGCCTCATCAATTCATTAATCACTAATAAAACTATTTTAAAACACAAGAAGAGTAAGGAAATAGGTTTTTCTATTTTACATATTTGAAGAGAAAATTTAAAGATAAAAAAAGGAAAACCAAAAAAAAAAAAAAAAAGAAAAACCATTAAATTTACCAACAGGATACTAGAATAAGAATAGTAAGACCTTTAGACCACAAAAATTCTTATTCAATACCACACCAAGAGAATAAAACAATTAAAGAAGATAAATCTTTTACAAAATAACATGGCTTCAACGCTAGGGATATAGTAATAAAGAAAAAAAATTGTTTGAAACTTCAATACAAGCAGAAAGTAAAAGTTCTGTTACCATAAAGAAAAATTTTCACATTAACTTATGTTCATTTTAAATTAATGCAAAACAAACTTCACTATGTTTCATTCCACAGAACAACTTCACTATTCAATCTTTATAATGACATCTTCTGTTTTTTGGGGGGGAGTGTTATCATCTCTAAATACTAAAAGACCACTACTGTGAATAAAAACTTACTGTAATCACTTTTAGTTCAGCTTACATCCTTAAAAATGTTTGTAGTCATACACTTCTGCACAGCGTTAACATTAAAAGCACACTATTAATTTTTGAAACATATGGTTGTCTCAAAAGCCCAGAAGTAAAACATAGTCATTAAAGAAATGTGGAAAAGTTCCAAGTGAACTGCCAAAACTAGCGTAATTATAAAAATATTTAACACTGAAACCATCTGAAATCACATACTGTATATAGATTACAGTGATGTCATAATAAACATTCCAGCCAAAATGCACTAAAACTACTGCAGTCCAATAAATCTGGCACATATGAGATGACAAACATTTTTAAGCAAAAGAAAGAACAAGTTATTTTTATTTTTTAAAAGTTATTAGCAGCAAAAAAAAGGGTAAAGTGCATAGACTAAATATAAGATTTCAAAGAGTTAAAAAAAACACACTGCATAAAGCTTCCCTATGAACTACCCATTATTATTCAAAAAACTAAATAATTTGATTGACCAAATTTATAATAAACATGAAATCTGAGTGAGCTTTAAAAATGACCATTAATCATGGTACTCACAGGAATTTATATTATAAAACAAACATTACCAAATATACAAATACAAATACTTTTTTTTTTTAAGATTTTATTTATTTATTCATGAGAGAGAGAGAGGCAGAGAGAGAAGCAGGCTCCATGCAGGGAACCTGACGTGGGACTCGATCCCAGGACTCCAGGATCATGCCCTGCCCCGAAGGCAGGCGCTAAACCACTGAGCCACCCAGGGATCCCCCAAATACAAATACTTAATTATGGTTAGGAAATAAAGTTGTATATATAATTAGAAAGTAATCCTTTTGATAACCTGAACTTGTTTTCATTTCAATTACATTTTAATTGTATTAATTATAAGTCACCTTCCATTCAAATCCTATCCCGTTAAATAAAAATAAAGCAAAACAAGAATTATAATATTTACCATTAAAACTGGAATTCCTTCCATCATTTTGAGTTCACCATCTGCTTCTAACCAGTATGCATCACTTTGGACACATTTCGCTTCATCGAAAGTCTCTAATTTCTACTAAAAGAAACCCTGTTCTCAAAAATAACTAGCTAAAATGTTTTGAGATAATTTTTAACCCCAAACACATTACAGTTACATCTTTCTTATTTAGGCTGCAATTTTTCACAAAATGTCTGGTAAGTATATTTCATGGCAAAAGAATGTTTTCTCTTGGGGACCACATAGCTATTTCTGAAAATACTGCCCTTTGCTCCTCATGAAACAAGCAAGAATGTCATTTCCTTACAAAAGTTCCTAACAGAAAATGTGGTGAACACTGTATGTAAATAGATCCATTACTTACATACTGACAGATCATAGGATCAGGTTGCATACTTTTCACCTCAGCCCTCATCAGGGGGAGTCAATTAAAACTTGAAACCCGTCAACTCCCAGATTCACAATGATACGAATAAGACTGAGGACATGACTTAAAACAGGTGGCTGAATCATTCTAATTCCTTATTTAAAAATAGACAAAGAGGCTAAAGATCAAAAAAACTGAAGGAAAAAAAGTTAAAAAGTAGAACTAAGAAGTGAGGGGATCCCTCGGTGGCTCAGCGGTTTGGCGCCTGCCTTTGGCCCAGGGCGCGATCCTGGGGTCCCGGGATCGAGTTCCGCATCGAGCTCCCTGCATGGAGCCTGCTTCTCCCTCTGCCTGTGTCTCTGCCCCCACCCCCCCCCCTCTCTCTCTCTGTCTCTCATGAATAAATAAATAAAATCTTTAAAAAAAAAAAAAGTGATGTGCTTTATGCCCTTCAGCCTTGTGGCATGCAGATAAGCAGAAAAGGACTAGCTTATCTGGAAGCTATGGTCACCAAAAACTACTGAAATAGAATGAGGGCCTTGCAAATGAACTATTACAGAACTCGTAGGGACAAGCATCTTTATCCTCTCCAGTAGCAAATATACTGGCAATTGTCAAATGCAATAAAGAATCTCTCAGAAAAAAAAAAAAATCTCTCAGAGAGGACGCCTGGGTGGCTCAATGATTGAGCATCTGCTTTTGGCTCAGAGTGTGATCCCAGGGTCCTGGGATAGAGTCCCACATTTGACTCCCTGCAGGAAGCCTGCTTCTCCCTCTGCTTATGTCTCTGCCTCACTCTCTGTGTCACTCATGACTAAATAAAATCTTTAAGAAAAAAAAAATCTCTCAGAGTAACCCTGAACTTCAGAGAGTTGGCCAAATAATCACCAAAGCTGAGGTATACTGGAGAACACAAGAAAGAGCCAGGAAAAACACGTTCACTAGCTTCCGTGGTAAAAATGGGAATCTCTGTTCACCTCTACTCTGACAGCAATATTAGTCAACTTAATCATTAAAAAAAGATTACCTAGCACATTTAAGAAGGTATGTAGGCACAATCTCTTCACACATCAACTTCAGCCCACACAAGAGACTGCTTCCATCTTCTCTCCCAAGGGCGAGAAGAAGAGAGTTATGCCCCCTTACATTCCTTTGCTTGATCCTCCCAAAAGGAGAAATAGCTAATATGATAGGCTAAAGCTGAACATTCATTAGGTCACATTTTAATAATGAAAGGCATCACTTCTAACTGTAAATACACTGTGTGGTGGGGCCTGTCTTCTATCTTTGAGATCCATGCTACTCAAGTAACAGGACCAAAGCCATTTATCCCAGATTAACATCTTTCTCCTGCCTTCTTTTCACACATACACAGCCACCTGACCCAGATACTACCCAGCCAGAAAACTGTGGTTGACTGCAATACATTCAAGGAAAATCTGCCCTATATTCTTGCCTAGGACATTTCCTTCCATTGTATCACTAAGCGTGTATCATATTGCCAACCTCTCCTCCTCTCTTTTCAGGCGCTGGATTGAATTTGTTAGACCCACTCATATTTGGAAGGTGAAAGAGGCAGAAATTAATAGAGGAAAGAACAAAAGCATATAAAGAAGCATTCCGGCAAAAGACATTTTACTATTTAATTTTTACCAGAATTCACAAAGGCAGACAGAGGATTGGGTGCTTGAGTAGATTAATAAAACTATAGTTTTCTTAGGCATAACTTCTTTCGGCAAGAAAGACCTGATCAATGTGTATGCAGGTGTTGACAGAGAGAAAGTAAGTAACAAAAACAGACGATACCCTTATCTGGCGGGTATTTTACTTACCTACTTGAGGAACAATCTTTATATGTATAAAAAGGTGAAGAGCAATAGAAGTTAGTCAGCAAGCATGTATGTCACAAAATAAACAGTAATGACCTTTACTGAATACTTATACACACCAGACCAGGCCTCAAGTATTTTAAGGATGAGGGAATGAGAGGTTAAGAGGTCCAAAGGTCAAAAAAGACAGGAAGTGACTAAGCTGGGATAAACACCCAGATGTGTCTGCTGAAAAGCCCTTCCTATAAGCCCTTTCCTGAACTTGAAAAAGACCAAAAAGCGGGAGAAAGAGAAAGAAGGAAGGCAGATGGGGAGGAAAAGAGACAAACAGAAATTTTTTTTTTTTAATTTATGGCACTTCTAATGTGTCACCTACTGCTAATGACATTATATTTATCTCTCTTAATCCTCTTACCAACCCTATGAATTAGACACTGTTCCCCATGCAAAAGTATCTCCATTTAAAGATGAGGATACTAAGGCATAAAGAGATTAAATTGTTCAAAATCCCACTGGTATTAAATCGCATAATCCTAACTAGAGTTGCTCTACTTCCTCCCTATGAGAAAAGACCAAATAATGCCACTGTACTGAGGATCATATATTTGGAGGAGGGATGGATCACAGTGAGCTTTAGTCAGAAAAATACCACAAAGGACATGAGGTTAAAAAAGACTGTGCCCTACAGGACAAAAAAAGTAAATGACTGAACCAAAAAAGGTAGGAAGGAAGAAAGCACGTGTCTTATTGAAAAGAATAAGTAGTCCAATTTAGGGAGAGAACAAAAAAGCATAAAGCTATAAAAAAAAAAAGCTAACGTAAATTATCTCCACCATGAATATCTTCCTTATAGAAATTTAAGCTCAAAAAAAAAAAAAAAAGAAAGAAATTTAAGCTCGATTTTACATTCTGGTGAGTCAGCAAAACTTAGGAGTGGAAGATTAACAAAATGAAGTACATCATTCAGGAAGAAGAATCTTCTGATTATGTGACAAAGCAAAAGCAGAGACACCAACAATTTACAGATTGTAAAAAGCCAGAAATTAGATGATGTGAGAAATAGCAATAAGAATGTTTTTAAATGCTCAAAAGTTAACACATATATATAAAAAAAAAAAAAAAAAAACCTCTGCAAATGGCTGTTCCCTTTCCCTTACCCCCATTTCCAAAAATAAAAAAAAATCCTCTGTCCTTTACATCCTAATTTAGTCAACAAAACTACCATCTTCTCAGTCTAAAAAGTGAAACATGAACTTTTATAACTACTCTAACTTTGCAAAATGATGCTAATGAGCTTTGGAAATTTCAGGGCATAGTGATGCTTGACCATGAACTATACAGGATGACACTGCTCTCTAAGCTCCTGACTACACAGAAGTAACCACCTGATTTGATAAATCTAATTTTATAATAAATAGTATGCTCATTTCGGAATATGTGGCATTTCTGGTGAATGCACATCAACACCAAGGGTATTGTATGTCCACAAGAGAATTGAATATGTACACGTCAAGATCAAAACAGCAATTGGAAATAAAGATGTAGGGCTCATCCCAAATAGAAACAGTATTTAAAGCTACTAGATTTCCAATTTAAAAAAAGATAAGGATTAACGCTCCTAAAAATATGGCAGACTGGATAAGTGGAAACATTTAGGGCTGAGGGATGCTAACAATAGTTAAAGAAAAAAATTTAGCCAGGTTCAAAGCAGTCAGTCAGACTGAAAAAGAGATCCAGTTATGCTCAAGGTATAAGAGTGGACCTGAGCCAGGTGAGGAAAAAAGAGGATTCAAAATGGTCCAAGTATGGCAAGAGACCATTACCAGGCTTAACACTTGAAACCAATAATGTAGTAAAACAACCAATTCTTGAAAAGAGGCCAAAAAGAGCTACTGCCAACTGTTGCCTAGAACTTAACATGAAGCCGCATGGCAAGGGAGTCAGAGAAAACAAACGTCACAAATAAGAATTGACACAAGTAACTCTGTATCACCCAATATCAACACCCAGGAGCCCAAAACTGCCAAAATAAGACTTGGCTCCAGAGGACAGCCAGAACAGGTTAACTTCTACTAGACAAGAAGGGATGAGCAAAAGGGCTTGAGAGAGAAAAGGTGGTAAAACAGATAGTGACCCTATTCAAAACAACCTTACAACCACTATTCTAAAAAGCACAAAGCAATCTAATGCCAAGACAGCTGAAGAAATCCATGACATTCAGTCACAGTATTATTAATCTTCTAGAACAGACTTAGGTTTTAAAATAAATGTATTAAAATCCTCACAGAGGGATATGAACAATATCTATATGTATATACAGACACACACACACACACACATACACACACTCACTCTCTCTCCACAGAGAAGCAGAGACATGGCCCCGCCTTCAGCCATGGCCCCCCCTTCAGCAGTATGATTAGAGAACTATATTAAATTTAAATAAATAGAAGAGAGCCCAGAAACATATCAAGATAGATATGAGTAACAAAATGTCCTATGAATAGGACAGAGTTGGTATTATAAATCAATGGGGAAGAAAGACTATTCAAATAGTACAAAAAGCAGTTAGCCATATTCCTGCCTCGTACTACAATGAAAACACACACACACACACACACACACACACACACACATACATATTCTAATAACTTAATTTCTAACCATTCAGTGTTAACTTGTTTTCTTCCTGTCTCCAAATAAAGAAAATATACTTTAAGAGCTCAAATTACTTGAGTATTACTTAACCAAGGTATCTGACAATTTAACACTAAATAGTGCTTTACCTTTCCAAATTATCTATTTCTACATAAATATAAATATACACAACAACTATACTGTTCACACTGACAATGTCAACTCAGCATAAATGTCTGCAGGCTCTCTAAATTTTGAGTACTCACAAACATGCAAATTCCTATCAATTAGAAAAGGCAATATATAGTATTTATGCTTTAAATGGAATTAAATGTCAATATTTGGATGATCACATACTATAAAACAAGGGTAGGCAGACTTCTTTTATAAAGGTCCAGACAATAAAAATTTAGGTTTACAATCTATATAGTCTGTTCCAACTATTCAATTCTGCCATTGCCCATTGAAACATGAAAACAGTCATAGACAATATATAAACAAGTAAGATGGGCTGTGTTTCAAAAAACCTCTATTTACCAAAACAGGTAGTAGGACAATGGACCACCATATAATGACCCCAGCTTTAAAACATCTGTCTTGGGATCCCTGGGTGGCGCAGCGGTTTGGCGCCTGCCTTTGGCCCAGAGGGCGATCCTGGAGACCCGGGATCGAATCCCACATCGGGCTCCCTGCATGGAGCCTGCTTCTCCCTCTGCCTGTGTCTCTGCCTCTCTCTCTCTCTCTCTCTCTCTGTGTGACTATCATGAATAAATAAATTTAAAAAACAATAATCAATAAATAAAACATCTGTCTTTCCGCTCAGGGCGTGATCCTGGAGACCCGAGATCGAGTCCCAAGTCAGGCTCCCTGCATAGAGCCTGCTTCTCCCTCTTCCTGTGTCTCTGCCTCTCTCTGTGTATCTCTCATGAATAAATAAATAAAATCTTAAAAAAAAAAAAATTTAAAGGTTTTAAAGGAATGACAGAAATGTTAAAAAGTGTTTAATTATGTACCATAACAACATTACCAAGTATAAAACTCACAAATTCTTAAGTTTTATTATATGTATAATATATTATTGTTATATTATGACGACTCTTTTTGCTTAGGTATGAAAGGGACTTTCACTCCTAAAGAAGTGATGTAATATGCTGCTTTCAAAGAAAAGGGGGGAGGGGGTAGAGAACAAAGGAAAAAATCAACAGCTATGTTTACCATATTTCTGTTTCAATAAGAAACACTTGTTTACTTTATATCTGAAACCCCATAACATCTATGCTATACTTAAGTTTCCATTTATACTCATACAGTTTTTCTTTAGGGGGGGTTGTAGATTTTATTTATTTATTCATGACAGACACAGAAAGAGAGGCAGACATAGGCAGAAGGAGAAGCAGGCTCCATTCAGGGAACCCGATGTAGGACTCGATCCTGGAACTCCAGGAACACACCTGAGCCAAAGGCAGACACTCAACCGCTGAGCCACCCAGGAGTCCCATATACTCATACTTTAAATAATAGTTAGGATGTAAATGCTTTAACTGTTATAAGAAAACAATGTATTTCTTTCTATTAAAAAATTATAATTTATATTTTAATAAACTTGTTTTTCACAGCCTACACTCTAATTTGAAAAAGAAAAATAATTATAATTTATTTCATAAAGGTGTATACAATCTTTCATTGGCGTTTCTCTGGTATATGAAAATTTTCTTTTAACATAAACTACTTAAATACAGAAAATCCTAAATAATATTTTCCCCATCACACTGCTGTTGACATTAAAGATATTACAATAATTTTATTTATACTCAATCATATTTCCTATTTTCCCTATAAAACAAAAGCAATTCAGAGGCAATAATGGTGTTACTAAATATGATACAAAAATCCAGAAAGATCTAATTTGCAGGGATGTCTGCATTTAGACAAGTTGAGGCAAACAATAAAACCTATCAGGAAAGCTGAAGATTGCACTGTTAAATAGGCATAAGCCTAAACTTCAGGAAGAACTCAACAACTGAATATTGATCAACAGCACCTCTGTGCATGCAAATACACAAAATAACCATCAACACCAAACAAGAGTCTCTCCTTAAAATTACTCCATATTTGGACAACATGGGTAAATTTAATTCTCCACCAAAAAGATATCAAATCTGAATATTACAGTATTTATAATCATCTCAAATTAGACCAAAGTTAACTTAATAGTAATATTTACAGATCATTACTGAAGTTTGAAAGAGTAGTTCTATCAGAGTAGTAAAGGAAGAAGCCAGATTATAGTACGTTAAAGAGTAAGTGTTGTTGAGCAAACTGAGACAGGAAGAGACTCCATTCAGTGTAGACATAAAAAAAGATCCTGAAGATAGTAAAATAGAATGGAGAAGATACAGGATCACATTCAGGATACTCTGTACAATGGTATCAACTGCCATCTCCTGCATAAGTGAGAAAGGAAAGAGTTCTTGACTTCAGAACATTATTTATAAAGGAATTTTTTTAAAGCAAACAGATAATACTTAGGATATTATTTTACAGTATAACATTTATGAATAAAAACAATGCAAGAAGCTTTAATTCATTGTTCATAATCATCACAAACATCTTATGAGATACTGTGTTTTAACAAATGAGGAAATTAAAGTTCTTAAGGACAAACAGCTTATCAAAAGTGAAAATTTTGGGCAGCCCCAATGGCGCAGCGGTTTAGCGCCGCCTGCAGCCTAGGGCGTGACCCTAGAGACCCTGGATGGAGTCCCATGTCGGGCTCCCTACATGGTGCTTGCTTCTCCCTCTGCCTGTGTCTCTGCCTCTCTCTCTCTCTCTCTCTCTCTCAGTGTGTCTCAATAAATAAATAAATAAATAAATAAATAAATAAATAAATAAATAAGCTTTTTTAAAAAATGAAAATTTTTGAAAGAGTTTGTTAAAGTCTTGAAAGAGTTCAAAAAAGGAATTACTTTAAGCTCTTTCTATTACTCTCACCAAAATCCTTTCATCTTATAGTTAACCATCTTTCTCTCATTCCAACTCTTGCTGTCTCTTTAAATTAGAAATGATAGGGTTTCTATTAGAAAAGCTGTAGGCATAAGCAGATAAACAGGAGTTAACCCAATGGTTATATCTAGCAATCAGAATTATTAAGCAAAGAAAGCAGCAAAGACTTTCTCAAACAAACAAAAACGGAAAGAATCTGTGGCAAGATGAAATGGACTACAAAAATTATTCAAGGAAGTTCATCAAGTATAAAATGCTGCTAGATGAAAACTTTGATATAAAAAAATCAAGAGGGATCCCTGGGTGGCGCAGCGGTTTGGTGCCTGCCTTTGGCCCAGGGCGTGATCCTGGAGACCGGGGATCGAATCCCACATCGGGCTCCCAGTGCATGGAGCCTGCTTCTCCCTCTGCCTGTGTCTCTGCCTCTCTCTCTCTCTGACTATCATAAATAAATTAAAAAAAAAAAAAAATTTTTTTTAAATCAAGAATGCCAAAGTATATGGGTAAATAGAACACTTTTTCCTTATTTTTTATTTCTTAAAACAAAAACTGTTCAAAGCAATTATAACATATTGCAAATATGCAACATATTGCAAATTTATAACATATATAGAAGAGTTAAAACAACATTAGCACAAATTATGGCAGGGGATAAAGAGAAGCATACCGTTGTAAGCATACTAACGAATAATATTTATATTACCCATGAAGTGGTATATTACTTGAAAGTAGGTGATATAAGTTAAACATGCATATTATTAACCCCAAAGCAATGACTAAAAAATGGAGAGATAGCAAATAAACCAGTAACAAAGATAAAATGGATTGCTCAAATATACTCAGCAAATGCAAAAAAGGCAGGAAAAGAATTCGATGAGACAAGCCGAAAACAAAGAGACATTCAACTTAAGACCAACCTTACTAAAAAAAAAAAAAAGACCAACCTTACTAAAATCCACATAAAATATACACTCTACCTAAAACACTCCAATTAATAAGCAGACTGTCAAACTAGTAAAATCCAACTCTGCCTACAGAAAACTCAGTTCAAATACAGACTTAGGACTAAGTACTAGATATCTCAAGTTTAAAAAAAAAATCATGACATAATGAATAAGTTCAAGTAAAAAAGAAAATTATCAGTATCTAATCATCAGAAGGAAAATCAGGGAACCACTGCATTTTATGCATTGAAAGGGAACCTATAGACTAGCCTTTGAACCAAACAGAAGTAAAAACTAAGAAGCTGCAGTCTTTGTTCTTCATTATTGTTAATGCCAGACAACACACTGAGATGCCTTAAGGCTAAAAAAGGAAAGAGAACATGCAACCAACCACCAGCAAGCTGCAAAGTATCAAACCAGCATTGTTTTCTGTCTGCAGCATTTAAACATATAAATTATAGTGTCCACAACACTGAACACTATAATTGAGGTTGTACTGGCACTTCTATTACAACCCCATATTTTCATTCATTCATAACATTCTTAGAAAGTCCTTCATAAAAATAAAAACTTCATTACTTGTTTAAATCCAAATGTGACTTTTCTTCCTAAGATAGAAGAGCTATGAGAGAATGAAAATACCATTTTCAGCTCAAAAGGGAAAAACTTCCCAAGGATAAAAGGGAAAAACTTCCCAAGGATAAAACAAATACAACAGGACCCCTCTAAAACATCCAACATGGTAAACAGTAATTAAAACTTCCTCAGTAAGTTTAATTATTTTTTTATTTAACCAAAAATCTAGTTTATGTCAAGTTCGGTTTTCATATGGTATAAATTTTAAGTTTATACATGCCACAATAAAAGATTCTAGGTTTAAATATATATATATGTATATATATACATATATATATACATATATATATATTTTTTTTTTTTTTTTTTTTTTTTAAAGCAAGAACAAAGCAGTTTAGGGATCCCTCGGTGGCTCAGCAGTTTCGCGCCTGCCTTAGGCCCAGGGCGTGATCCCGGAGTACCGGGATCAAGTCCTGCATTGGGCTCCCTGCATGGAGCCTGCTTCTCCCTCTGCCTCTGCCTCTCTCTCTCTGTCTGGGTGTCTCATAAATAAATAAATAAAATCTTTAAAAATAAAAAATAAAAAAAGAACAAAGCAGTTTATTAAAGTAAAAGTAGGGGTGCCTCAGTGGCTCAGCTGGTTAGGGTCAACTCGGTTTTGGTTCATGTCATGATCTCAAAGTCATGAGATCAAGTCCCCAATGGGCTCCATGGAGATCTCAGTGCAGAATCTGCTGGAGATTCTGTCTCTCGCTCTTCCTCTGTCCAATGCAGCCCCATCTCCTCATTCACACATGAACACACACTCTTTCTCTCAAATAAAATCTTACAAACGTCAAACTATACATAAACTTATCTTGGGGCAGCCCAGGTGGCTCAGAGGTTTAGCACCGCCTTTGGCCCTGGGTGTGACCCTGGAAACCTGGGATCGAGTCCCACAGCAGGGTTCCCAAGGGGAGCCTGCTTCTCCCTCTGCCTGTGTCTCTGCCTCTCTCTGTGTCTCTCATGAATAAATGAATAAAATCTTTAAAAAATAATACTCAGATAAATTATTATCATCTATTATCCCTATCCATAAATGAACTTATTTTATATGTTACATTTCTTTAGGTACGATGGTAATCAATACAGTGTCAGTGTGATGTACTATAAAATGATTCAGAGAAACAAGTATAAGAGAAGAGAAAGTGATCCAGGAAGCTGGGCTAAAAAGATTGAGAACTACAGAAGCAACAGGAGGATAGCCATAAATAAATTTTAGGCAAAGAGTTAAGCCATCAGGTCTACAGTTTAGGAATCTCATTCATTCCTGAAGGCAGTGTGAAAAATGGTTTGGAGAGAAGTACTAGTGATGACTGAAATATCTATATTCAAGACATAGTATATCAGTGGAATCCAGAGACTGATGAATAATGGAATAAAAGCAATGTAGAAAGTTAAGGATGACTTCAGAGTTTCTAGTTTGGATTGAAAGTAAATAATGGAATTGATCACTGAAATAGATAATATAAAAGGAGGAAAGTATTTCAGTTTAAGATTAATGTGGAACATTCCATGGGTTATACAAGCCAAGAAAGATCCTTTGCTCTTGATGTTGAAGCTCAGAAAATGAGACTGGACTTCAAGGTAGGATTTTATGAATTAACAACACATAATAATTAAATCCATAGGAAATAAAATTATCCAAAGACAGGATTAAAATACTGAAAGCCCAGGAAACTAATATAAATTTTGGGATGGGTGGCAGAAAAGGTCACAAGAGAGGCCAGAGAAAGGGTGCCAGAAATATAGGGAAACAATCAGAGAAGCCACAGAAAGTGAAGTTTTCAGAGATTAAAAGTATCAACTATCACAGTTGGGTAAGGATTAAAAAGTGAAAAGTGTCCACTGGATTTTGCAACACTGATGTACTACCGACCTTTGCAGAAGTATGTACAGTGGCGCCAGGGAGGCATATTCAATATGCATATTCAGCATATTCATATTCAGTAAATATTAACTTGTAAATTTTTAAAATGGTGGAAAAGGCATAAAAACAGATAAAAAGTGAATAAAACCTTCTCTACTTGTAGAAATCTACCAAAAACAAAAATAATTCCTAGAGTAAATAACTGAAGCAAAGTCACAGGACATAGGATTAACATACAAAAATCAACTTTATAATATAAAGATGAATAACTAGAAACCAAAATCAAGAACACAGTGACATTTACCAACAGTCCAAAGAAAATATTTAGGTATAAATCTAACCAAACACATACAGGATCTATATGCTGAAAAAACAAATGCTTCAAGAAATATCTAAATGACTGTTGACACATACTCTGTTCACCAACTAGAAGACAACATAGAAAAGATGCCAATTCCTCCCAAACTGATCTATATATTTAAGGCAATTCCTGCCAAATCCCAACCAGTTTTTCCTAGGCATTGAAAAGCTCATTCTAGAATTTATTTGAAAAGAAATGTTCAATTCTAAATAGCCAGGACAATTTTGAAAAAGAAGAATAAAAAAAAAAAGAATAAAAAAAAAAAAAAAGAAAAAGAAGAATAAAGTGGGAGGATACACAATTCCCAATGTTAAAGGTTACTATGTAACTATAGTACTCAAGTCAGTGTGATACTAATCAATGGAAAAGAAAAGAGAACCCACAAATAAACCCATATAAATATACCAAATTGATTTTTTATAAAAGTGCTAAAGTAATTCAATGGAGGAGGCCAACCTTTCCAACAACTGATGCTGGAAAAGCGAGGATCATCCATAGGCCAAAAAAAAAAAAAAAGAGAGAGAGAGAGAGAGAGAGAGAGCGAGCTTCAAACTAATCTATTTTGAGGTGATTTTAATCTAAGGTGTTAAGTTTATAGACTTAAATATGTACAACTACAAAACTCTTAGGATAAAAATATACAAGAAAATCTTTGCTATCTCGGGCTAGGCAAACAGTTATTTGACATCAATAGCACATATGCATAAAAGGAAGAACTGATCAATTAGACCCAATCAAACTTGAAACCTTTTGTTCTACAAAAGGCATTGATGATGATCAAAGAACAAATTACAAACTGGCAGAAAGCATTTGTAAACCACATACCTGACACAGAACTTGCTTTAAAATGAACAAAAGAAAATAAATAAATACATAAATACATAAATAAAATGTACAAAAGAACTCTCAAAACTCAACATTGAGAAAAATAAAAAATAAAAAAAAAACTCAACATTGAGAAAACATTCAAATTAGAAAGTGAACAAAAAACATGAATACATATTTTACTAGCACATATGGCAAATAAGTATATGAAAAATGTTCAACATAATTACCCTCAGGAAAATGAGATTTGAGAATTAACACACAATGAGATATCTGCATACTTATCAGAATGGCTATATAAAAATAGTGTTGATAACAAATGCTAGTAAGGACAGAGAAACTGGATAACTCCTATACTACTCATGGGAATGGACACTAGTACAACCACTCTCTAGAAATCAATTTAGCAATTTCTTTTAAAATATAAATGGGATACAACAATAGTGACCTTGGGCATCTATCCCAGAACTTAGAGAAGCATAGATATTTGCACCTGGGTGGCCCAGTGGTTGAGCCTCTACCTTTGGCTCTGGTGGTGATCCTGGAGTCCCAGGATCAAGTCCTACATCAGGCTCCCCACAAAGAGCCTGCTTCTCCCTCTGCCTAGGCCTCTCCCTATCTCTGTGTCTCTCGTGAATAAATAAATAAAATCGTTATTTAAAAAAAAAAGAAATTTGTATACAAATATTTAGAGCAGATTTGTAATATCAAAAACGGGAAGCTACCAAAAATCAGTTGAAAGGATGAATGGTTGAACAATCTGTGATACAGCAGAGATGTATGTCAGAATACTACTCAATGATACATACAACAAACCAATAACTTGGATGAATCTCAAGGGATTTATGCTAAGCAAAAAAAAACTAACCTCAAAAACTTATATACTGTATTTCATTTGTATGCATTATTCTTGAAATAAAATTACAGAGAATGAGAAAAGATAAATGATTGCCAGAGATTAGGGGTCAGAGGGCAAGGACACTCATGGTACAGTTTATAAGGGAGTATCACAAGGAGGCCTTGCAGTGGTGGTACAGTTTTGTAACTTGACTGTGGTGGTAGTTTCACAAAGCTACAGGTAGAATAAAACATGCAGAGCTACGCACATACACACACACACACACACACACACACACGGTGAATCTGAATAAACTGAATTAATAATAGTGTCAATGTAAGTTCCTTTTTATATTATACTATAGTTATGCAAGATGTTAACATTAAGGAAGGCTGCGTTAAGGGATGTAAGAGCTCTCTGTATTTTTCTTTGCTACTTCTTGCAAATCTATAATTATTTTTAAGATAAATAATTTTTAATCTTTTTTTAATGAAAGGAAGAGAGGAGCCTGGCTCAGTCGGTAGAACCTGTGACTGTTTTAGGAGTCTACGTCCTGGGCAGCCCCGGTAGTGCAGTGGTTTAGCGCCACCTGCAGCCCAGGGCGTGATCCTGGAGACCTGGGATCGAGTCCCACGTCCCACGTCGGGCTCTCTGCATGGTGCCTGCTTCTCCCTCTGCCTGTGTCTCTGCCTCTCTCTCTAGCTGTGTCCCTATGAATAAATAAATAAAATCTTTTCTTTTTTAAAGGAGTTTACCTCCATGCTAGGTGTAGGGATTACTTAAAGTATCTATTTAAAATAAAATGGAGGGATCCCTGGGTGGCGCAGCAGTTTGGCACCTGCTTTTGGCCCAGGGCGTGATCCTGGAGACCTGGGATGGAATCCCACATCGGGCTCCCGGTGCATGGAGCCTGCTTCTCCCTCTGCCTATGTCTCTGCCTCTCTCTCTCTCTCTGTGACTATCATTAATAAAAAATTTTAAAAAATTAAAAAAATTTTAAAATAAAATGGAAGGAAGAAAAGAATATAAACAGCTTTCAAGTACCCAAGGAACATTCTCCATGATAGGATGATTATCTGCCATAGTTAAATAAATTTCAGAAGTTCAAAATTGTATGAAGTATCTACTCTGACTACAATGGAACAAAACTATAAATCAGTAACAGAAGGGAAATTATAAACTATGTAAACATACAATGGCGGAAAAAAAATCACAAAGAAACTACAAAATAAGATGAATGAAAAAAAAACATATCAAACAAATGGATGCACTAAAGCAATACCTAGAAATTTATAGCTATAAAAAATGTATTATAAAAGAATGATCTCAATCAACAACCTAAATTTACACTCTATGGAGCTATTAAAAAAAAATAAAAGTAAATGAATGAATGAATGAATGAATGAATGAATGAAACCAGGAATGAATAAAGATTAGAGAAGACATAAAGAATAGGAAGTCCTAGCCTCAGCAATCAGACAACAAAAAGATATAAAAGGCATCCAAATCAACAAGGAAGATGTCAAACTTTGACTACTCACACGATACTCCATGTAGAAAGTGTGAAAGACTCCACTAAAATATTGCTAGAACTGATACATGAATTCAGCAAAGTCACAGGACATAAAAAAAAATCAATGTACAGAAATATGTTGCATTTCTACACACCAAAAATGAAAGAGCAGAAAGAGGAAACAAGGAATTGATCCCATTTATGACTGCAAAAAACCATTAAGATATCTAGGAATAAACCTAAACAAAGAGGTAAATGATCTGTACTCTGGAGACTATAGAACAATTATGAAAGATATTGAGGAAGATGTAAAGAAATGGAAAAACATTCCATGTTTGTGGGTTGGAAAAACAAGTATTGTTAAAATGTTTATACTACCCAAAATAATCCACACCTTTAATGGAATCCCTATCAAAATACTACATGCATTTTTCACAGACCTAGAACAAACAATCCTAAAATTTGTACGGAACCACAGAAGACCCTGAATAGCCAAAGCAATCCTGAAAAAGAAAAGCAGAGCTGGAGGCATCACAATTCTAGATTTCAAGCTGTATTACAAAGCTGTAGGGATCAAGACAGTGTGGTACTGGCACAAAATGATACACACAGATCAATGGAACAGAACAGAGAACCCAGAAATGAACCCATAATTCTGGTCAACTAATCTTCAACAAAGCAAGAAAGAATGCCCAATGGGGGAAAAAAAAAAAGTCTTCAACAAATGGTGCTGGGAAAACTGGACAGCCACTTGCAAAAGAATGAAATTGGACCACTTTCTTACACCATACACAAAAATAAATTCAAAACAGATTAAAGACCTAAACATAAGACAGGAAACCAAACAGTCCTTGAAGAAAGCACAGGCTGTAATTTCTCGGACATGAATCGTGCAACTTTTTTCAAGGTAGATCTTCTGAGGCAAGGGAAACAAAAGCAAAAATAAACCATTGATGGATCCCTGGGTGGCTCAGCGGTTTGGCGCCTGCCTTTGGCCCAGGGCGCGATCCTGGGACCTGGGATTGAGTCCCACGTCAGGCTCCCGGCATGGAGCCTGCTTCTCCCTCTGCCTGTGTCTCTGCCTTTCTCTCTCTCTCTCTCTCTCTATCATAAATAAATAAATAAATCTTTTAAATAAATAAATAAATAAACCATTGAAACTACATCAAAATAAAAAGCTCTACACAGCGAAGGAAACAATCAACAAAACTAAAAAGCAAGCACAGAATGGGAGAACATATTTGCAAATGACATATCTGATAAAGGGATAGTATCCAAAATCTATAAAGAACTTATCAAAGTCAACAATCTACAAAACAACCCACTTAAAAATGAGAAGACATGAATACACACTTTTCTAAAGAAAACATCCAGATGGCCAATAGACACATGAAAAGATGTTCTACATCACTCATCAGGAAAATGCAAATCAAAATTATAGTGGGATATCACCTGACATCTATCAGAATGGCTAAAATCAACAGCACAAGAAACAGATGATGTCAAGGATGTGGAGAAAGGGGAATCCTCTTGCACTGTTGATGGGAATGCAAACCAGAGCAGCCACTGTGAAAGACAGTATGGAGATTCCTCAAAAGTTAAAAATAGGGACAGCCCGGGTGGCTCAGAAGTTTAGCACCACCTTCAGGCCAGGGCCTGATCCTGGAGACCTGGAATCGAGTCCCACATCAGGCTCCCTGCATGGAGCCTGCTTCTCCCTCTGCCTATGTCTCTGCCTCTCTTTCTGTGTCTGTCATGAATAAAGAAATAAAATCTTTTTTAAAAAAATAAAAAGTTAAAAATAGAACTACTCTATAATCTAGCAAATGCACTACTACTAGGTATTTACCTAAAGAATACAAAAACACTAATTCAAAAGGATACATGCAGCACCCTGGTGTTTATAGCAGCATTATCTACAATACCCAAATTATTAAACAGTTTAAGTCCACTGACTGATGAATGGATAAATAAGATGTGGTATATACATATAAAATTGGATATTATTCAGCCACAAAAAAGAATGAAATCTTGCCATTTGCAACAATATGGATGGAGCTAGAGTATAATGCTAAGTGAAATAAGGCAGTAAGAGAAAGACAAATACATATGATTTCACTCATATGAGTGAATTTAAGAAACAAAACAAACAAGTAAAGGGTGGGAGATGGAACAATAAACCAAGAAACAGACTCTTAACTATAGAGAACTGACGATTAAAAGAGGGGAGGTTGGTGGGGGATTAATGAGTGTACTTGTCATGATGAGCACCAGGTAATTAAAAACTTAAACTCCCAAGAAAGAACAGCCCAAGAAAGATACTTCACTGGTGAATTATACCAAATATATATAGAAGAACTCATGTTAATCCTTCTCACACTCCAAAAAATGTAATAGGATGGAATACTTCCAAACTCATTTTATGAGTCCAGCATTACTCTGATACCAAACTCAGACAAAGACACTATAGGATAATTACTGGCTAATATCTCTCATGAATATATATGTAAAAATTCTCAACAAGATATTAGCAAGCTGAATTCAGCATATTTAAAAACTCACAGAGGGATTTACCCCTGGGATACCAGGATGGTTCAACATACACAGGTAAATATAATAATATATCACATTAACAAATGAAGGATAAAAATCATCTTATTAGATGCAGAAAAAGCATCTGACAACATTCCTTTCATGATAAACACTCTCAACAATTAGATATAAAAGTAATGTACTTCAACATAAAAGCCATATAGGACACCATGACAGCTAATATACTCAGTGATGAAAAGCCAAAAGCTTTTCCTCTAAGAATAGAACAACACAAAGATGCCCAATCCCATCACTTTTACTCAACATAATTCTGGAAATCCTAGTCAGAACAACTAGGAAATAAAAAGAAATAAAAGGCATCCAAACGAGAAAGGGAGCATTAAAATGTTTGCAGATAACATTATGTTACACATAAAAAACTCTAAAGAATCCTACAAAAAACTAGTAGGAATAATTCAGTAAAGTTACAGGATACAAAGTAAATATACAAAAATCAGTGTTTCTATATGCTTTTAATGAGTTTTCAGAGAGAAATTTAAAAAGCATTCTCAAAAAAAAAAAGCATTCTCATTTACAATAGCATCAAAAACAATAAATACTGTATCTAAAATGATCTATAGGGACACCTGGGTGGCTCAGCGGTTGGGCAGCTGCCTTTGGCTCAGGTCGTGATCTTGGGATCCAGGATCAACAAGTCCCATATCCAGCTCTTATGAAGACCCTGAATCTCCCTCTGCCTCTGTCTCTGTGTCTCTCATGAATAAATAAATATTTTAAAAAATAAAAAATAAATAAAATGATCTATAGATTCAATGCTATCCCTATCAAAATTCCAATGGCATTTTTTTACATATATCAGAAAAACAATTCCAGAATTCATATGGCACCATAGAAAAGATCTCAAATAACCAAAGCAATCTTGAGAAAGAACTAAATTGGAAGCATCACACTTCTTGATTTCCAATATATTTCAAAGCTACAGTAATCAAAACAGTATGGTACATAAAAACAGACACATATCAATGAAACAGCATTGAGAGCCCAGAAATAAACTCATGCATATACAGTCAACTAATCCTTGGCAAAGGAACCAAGAACACACAATACAGAAAGGACAGTTTCTTCAATAAGTCATGCTGGAAAAAGTATCCAGCTACAAAGCAAAAAAAGAAAGTGGACTCAACCTTCCACCAAGCACACAAATTAACTCAGAATGGATTAAAAACTTAAATATAAGACCTGAAACTGTGTAACTACTACAAGAAAAATTAAGGGAAAAGGTTCCTTGACATCAGTCATAGCAATTATTTTTGGATACACCAAAGGCACAGGCAACAAAACCAAAAAAAAAAAAAAAAAAAAGGTGGGACTACATCATATTAAAAAGCTACTGCACAGTCAAGGAAACTATCAACAAAATGAAGTCAACCTGTTTACAGGAGAATATATGTGCAAACTATACATCTCATAAAGGGTTAATACTTAAAATATAAAAAATGAACTATAATATCAAAAAACAATCCAATTAAAAAGAAGCAAAGGAACTAAATAAGCATTTTTCTAAAGAAGTTAGACAAATGACCAACAGCTCAAAAGGTGCTAGACATCAATAACCATCATAAAAATGCAAATGAAAACCACAACGAAATATCACTCCAAACTATTAGGATGACTATTATCAAACAGACAAGAAATAATGAATATTGAAAAAAGGGAACCTTTGTACAATGTTGATAGTAATGTAAATTGGTATTGTCATTATGGAAAATGGTATAGAGGTTCTTTAAAAATTCAAATATAGAGTTACCACATTATCTAGCAATCCCACTTCTGGATATATATGAAAAGAAAACAATATAACTATTTCAAAGAGATATCTGTACTCTCATGTTCACTGTAGCATTACTGACAATAGCCATGATATGGAAATAACCTAAGTGGCCATCCATGGGAGTGCCTACATACACACACGTGTGCACATACACACCTGCACATACATGCACAAATATTATTGAGCTGTGAAAAATAAATCCTGCATTTGTAACCACATAGATGAACCTGAAGGGCATTGTGATAAATGAGATAAGCCGAAGACAAATACTATGTGGAATCTTAAAAAAAAAAAAAAAAAAAAAAAAACGGTGTCAGGTGTCAAACTCATAGCAGCAGTAGAATTATAATGTTTGACAGGTCCTGGGTCAAATGGGCAATATTAGTCAAAGGGTACAAATTCTCAGTTATAAGCTGAACAAGACCTAAGATTCTAGTGTACAGGGGATCCCTGGGTGGCGCAGCAGTTTGGCGCCTGCCTTTGGCCCAGGGCGTGATCCTGGAGACCCAGGATCGAATCGGGCTCCCGTTGCATGGAGCCTGCTTCTCCCTCTGCCTGTGTCTCTGCCTCTCTCTCTCTCTCTCTGTGTGACTATCATAAATAAATAAAAATTTAAAAAAAAAAGATTCTAGTGTACAGCTTGGTGACTACAGTTAATAATACTATAGCATATACTTGAAATTCGCTATGAATATATACAAATACATAAAGAAAGAATTCCACCCAGAGTGAAACTCAAAAGTATCTATTTCTCTAGTACATCTCAAAACAGATTTAGAATATAATCTCAGGTATTAAGTTAATTTTAGAAGATTCAAGATATACAGAAGAGAATGGAAACCACCCTAATGCTTGCTGCACCTAACTAAACGGAATACCTCACTTACTCAAAAAATTTGGTATACCTCTACTAAGTGCAAGTAAATTCAGAATCAGATTCACGTATTTAAAATTTCTTCAGCAAAACACATGATTTTATGTGTATCTTACACAAAGGGTGATTTGGCTTATTCTTCTCTCAGCTGAGGATGTGAATGACATTTACTACTATCTCTCCTCTACATATTATTTGGTAATTATAATTATACAACTTCTCCACTCTTTCATGTGGCCTATCTATCACTAGGGCAGATTACTTAGGAATCACTGTCAAGGACTCTTGGATTCTCCTCTGCTGATTCCTCCATTTGCCTTCTTTATATAAAACATCAATGCCCCCACTTCCCAGTCTTAGTTCACCATTCCAGCTACAACACCAGAAACAAGAATTCAAACCAAGCCCTGAAGTTTGTAGGCAGCAAATATAGCCAAACACTGGAAATTATTTAACTACATACTCCATCTACAAAATTCTTCCACTAGATCAAAAATGATATAAAATTATAATTAATTTTATTAATAATTATGTAGCTTTTCTGAACTGTTACACAGGAAGATGTACCAGAGTATTCATCTCCTTTACAATATAAAAGGGGTTCCCTGTGAGAGTAAAGACACGACCCATAAGTTATAGGGAACTCTTTCTCACTTTTTATATAAGGAAACTACAGAATGAATCTAGACTACATTATTCATTATCATCACTACCATCATTAACTTATAACAGTGCAAGTGAGGAAATCAATAATAGTACAATAAAGTACACAGCCCAAGTCAGCATTTCTGAACCCTGTTAAATTTCTGAAAAAGTAAGTTGTCTTAGTCCATTTGGGCTGCTATACAAAATATCACAGACTGAGTAGCTTATAACAGCAACAGAAATTTATTTCTCACAGTTCTACAGAACTGGCTGGGAAGTCCAAGATCAAAGTGCCAACGTGGTCTGGTTTGAGGGCCCTCTTCCCGGTTCACAGCTGGTACCTTTTCACTGTGTCCTCACATGGCAAAAGAGGTAGGCATCTCTCTGGAGCCTCTTTTATAAGGCACTAATCCCACTCATGAGGGCTCATGACTTAAGCATCTCCCAAAGACCCTACCTCCTGATACCATCATCTTTGGGGATAATTTCAATATATGAATTTTGGCGGGGGGTGGTGACAATGACACACAACACATTCAAATGACTACTATAGTAGTAGTCATTCAAATTAATCCCACCTTATTTAAGAGAATTAAAGTGTTTTTTTAAAAGGCCAATATATATATTAATAGCTTTACCAATACTTCCTCCAGCATAGTGCTCAAGCTTCAAGGACAAGATAGGATACTTTCCTATGCTCTTTAAGACTACCAAAATGAATAGTGGATTTTGAGAGCACCAAAACATGCAAGAGAACAAGACTGTCCTGTAACTCCAAGCACTGACCAGGATTAAAAAGCACATACACATATTAACAAAGAGCTTGAGGGGGTTTAATCTGTTTTTACATTTTAAAGCCTTGGTTGAGGTACAAAAGATTTTAGGTTTGTGGGGTTTTTTTGTTTGTTTTCTTTTTGTTGTTGTTGTTGTTGTTTTTTAATGAACAGCAAGTATTCAATAAATAGCTTTGCAAATGGTCACTTTTATCAGGTCAAAAGACTTTATAGGTTTTGGGGGGTGGGGGCTTCTTGTTGTTTTATTGTTTCTTAAACTTTCTAGGTGACACAAAGGCCAGAATAAATAGTTCTTTAAAAACAAATTTACTACTACTCTAGGTTAAAGAAGTTTTTTTGCAAGATTTATTAATACAATGAGCTAAAAGATCATATACAACCAACCACAGGGTTAAGAACTATGTATCAAGTCTTGCCCTATTTTCCAGATGAGGCCCAAAGAGGCCGAAAAGCAAGATAAACAAAAGGAGGAGAGCACATAGTTAAATGTAAGTTACTCAGTTATGTGCTAGATCCACATGTATTTATTAGAGGGAACGAGTTAAATAAGTCAGACTGGGACCACTGATGATGTGTCATGAATCAAATTCTGTATCTGAAGTCAGGGAAAAAAAAAAAAAAACGCTCACAAGTAAAATCTGAAGGATCCAAAGGCGGTTTGATGACCGATATGTCTCTCAGAGTAAACAGCTAACAGTTAAATATATTCTGAGTGAAATATTAATTCACCAAAAATAGTTCAATGTGAACATCAAGGTGGCATTTGATCTAACACAACAACTTGGGTCACCTTCTCATCCAAAAAAATCTCTATTAAACTAATTACAGGGGTGCCTGGGTGGCTTGGTCAGTTGAGCATCCAACTCTTGATTTCAACTCAGGGCATGATCTGAGGGTGGAAAGATAGAGCTCTGCACTCAGCAGGGAATCTGCTTGAGATTCTCTCCCTACCTCCCTCTCCCACCTTCTGGCTCACACCCATGAACTCTCTAAATCTTAAACAAAACAAAACAAAAAGCTAATTACAGAGATATGCTAAGGTAAAGGCAATATATTATAATTATTATCTCTAGAGTCACCCACAATCATCATAAATCTCTTTCTCTAGGTCTCTTTAGAAGATTATATAAATATCTTGGCAATGTTTTTACAGTGCACTGAAGAGCAGCAAACTAAATGTTGGTAGAATTAAACTGAACTTTACAAATGAGACATGCCTTCTTATCAAGGCATTTAGCAATATTATATTTTTGTAATGATCTGTTCTGAATTAGACCTCAGATTTCTAACTTTAAGTTGTATTTATTACATTGTCAAATATCAATAGTAGTATTAACAGATTCGTATCTATAAATCTAAAGGATCCCTTCATTTAACCAAACATTCCACACTAAATTTATGAAATAAGTATTTACTTCATTGTGATTCTACAATGTAGTAATTTGAAATAATTTAAATTAAATATAGGCTTATTCAGTTTTACTAGTACATATGTAACTTTTAACTTAATTTTCTACTATACTAATCAGAACTTAACATAGGAAAATAAACTGTTTAAAAACGTGTTTCATCTATAATGTCTTACTGAAAAATTAATTCCAATCACTAACCTAAGTATTACTCTCCAGGGATGGACAACGCTGAATAATTTGTCCAAATGTCAACTGCAATTTTCAAAAATCTTTTCTACCTCAAAATTTTAAACATCTGCAAAAAATACTTGTTTTGAGAGTAGTTTACATTCATGACACTTGACCTTTTGCTGTACACACCACAAAATTCAAGTCTCAAATACCATGCAGCAAGAAACCTGATCATTCCTGCAGTAGCCATCTGCATGGTCCAATATCAAATATTAGTTCTAGGCTGCACTAAGTCATGTGTTACAAATCTTTTTCTACAGGCTCTATAATTAGTTGTAATTTGCCTCTTTTAAAATGTGTTTCTTATGGGACATCTGGCCTTGAAACTTCCACCTTCCCATTGAAAAAATACTTAGTGTATGGATTTTTTTTTTCTCTTTTAATATGGAACACTCCATGGGTGGTATAACTAAGTCCAGACTTTTAAAAAAAATTAAATTCCAGGAACAGACGATGATTAAGACCATTTAAGTATTACCTAAAATAAATGTAAAGTAAAACTCTGTTGTAATATAACTCCATCACAGACTTCTATATCAATCTCCCATGTATTTTATATTTACAAAATAAATTCTCATGATAATACAGCATTGGTCTACTTAGTTCCAGAAACTGTATCAGTTAAACTGGTTAATAAAGGTTTAGAATGAAAGATTTCAAAAAAGGAGAAAAAAAGAGTCCAGTGGGTTAATATGACAAAGTATCTTTTTAAAATAGGAAATTAAAAAAATAAAATTAAATTTAAAAAAATAAAAAAATAGGAAATTATTTTAACATCATAATCATAATTTCAGACTAAAGTTATATTTAGGATTACACTAAAATTGCCTTAACATTTAATAAACTATTAATTTGCAAAATTTAAATTATTAATATTCATCAACTCATTTGGTTCTAGAAAGCATTTTTTAAACTTGCAAGTTAAATATGGGCTAAGGAAAAGGTAATAAAATGAAAGAGACACTACTTTTCTCTAAGATGAAAATGGAAAAATTTATGATATACTGCAATCAGGCCTATCTGCTTTCTAGATTAAATAATTTTTGCTAGAAACTCCTTAAAAATCAGTATTACATCTTTATAAAAAGCGAAAACCAAAACACTAAGAAGAAATGTAAGATGGGTCAGAGAAAAGCTAGGTCAGGAAAAAAAAATCAGCTTCTGATGCCAAAACGTCAATGTAATTTGATAGGTTTCTTAAATTCCACATAATCATATGGTATTTGTCTTTCTCTGACTTATTTGGCTTATCAAAACACTCTCTAGCTCTATAGATGTCATTGCAAATAGCAAGATTTTCATTCTTTTTATGGCTGAGTAATATTCCATTGTGTGTGTGTGTATATATATGTATATATATACACCATATATATGATATATGTGTGTGTGTGTGTGTGTATTATATCATAGCTTATTTACCCATTCAAACCAGCAAAGGGGAAAAAAGGAAGCAAACCAAGAAACGAACTCCTAACTATACAGAACTGATAGTCGTTACCAGAGGAGAGATGTGTGTGAGAATGGGTTAAAAAGGTGATGGGGATTAAGGAGTACACTTGTGATGAGCACCAGGTGTTATATTTAAATGTTAAATTACTATAACCTACAGCTGAAATTACTATAATACTGTAGGTTAACTGGAATTAAAATAAAAACTTAAAATTTGATATGAAGGTAAATTCACTATATTTTCATCTCAAAAAATGACAAATTTCCATCTCATTTAGAAATGTCATGTAAATATAAGAAAATCATATAGCTCTTTTGCAAAAACTCAAAAACCTTCACCTGAAAATTGGACACAATCAGGTCCTACTTCTAGTAGATACAGATAATAAGCCATCTATATGATCCCTATGATGTTTAATTAGATTAAGTAAAATTAGTATGAAAATAACCATAGAATAATTTATCCAATATAAGAATACCCTTTTGCAATTAATTATGCTACATTAATAGGCATGTGAGAAACAGTAAGTGTACATAAACTTTTTGTAAAAGGTGACATATCCCAAACATTAAAAATTAACACCAATAACTATTAAAACTGGCTAACAAACAACTAGGTTCAAAAACTTCTTACCTGTATTCCATCTTTAAGTTTCAAAATGCATTCCATTGTATTGATGGTAATTACCACTGGTTCTGAACCCAGTTTTGTCCATGGTACATGGATCCTCAACTCATGAATATGTCCACTTAAAAAAGTAAATGGCAATTTCAATTCCTTAAAACATAAAACATTAAGTTAGTAAGCGCTTAATTTTTTCACTCTAATACTCAAATTACTTTCTAAAAAGAGAAATGAAATTTCTAAAAATATTTTTAAAAACTCTATTCATCAAAAGGTAACAAATAACTTGTTCAATTATAGCTAACGATACACCACAAAAACTTATTGTACAAGTTACTCTTATTAAGCTAGTTAACCTGCCTAGGACCCCGTTTCTTTTTCTGATGAGTCAATATAAAACACAATACATGGTACATAACAAAGGTTCACACATGGTAGTGGTTGTAATAATCATCGTAAACAGCAGGGTTGAGATAACTGAATGGGATATTTAAAATCTCTATTAAAAACATGTATTTTTTAAAACTAATAGAGCAGGATTGTAAAGCAAGTTCAAAGGAAGGGCGTGGGAGCAGAGTTAAGAGACAGGAGAGCGGCCCAACAAAATAAAAACTGACCAACCTTGAAAACTAAAAATAGTATTGAGCTTTACCCAATTAAAGATTGTACCTGGAAACTATCTGGTCATAAAATGTAAATGTTTGCTGACTGATTTCCATTACTATTAGAAAGAAGTGGGGAATACCTGGGTGGCTCAGCAGTTTGGCGCCTGCCTTTGGCCGAGAATGTGATCCTGGAGTCCAGGGATCGAGTCCTACATCCGGCTCCCTGCATGGAGCCTGCTTCTCCCCCTGCCTGTGTCTCTGCCCTCTCTCTCTCTCTCTCTGTCTCTGTCTCTCATAAGTAAATAAATAAAAATCTTAAAAAAAAAAAAAACTGTAAAGCAGCAGAAAAAAATTTACTTTAAAAAAACAAATTTATATAAAGTGCTTAGAATATTATCCTCCTCTAAGAACAATCATTATAAAAATGCTAACTATGCTTACAATATGTGGGTCTCATATATGTCTTCACAAGTTTTTTTTCTGCAAGGGCAGAATACTTAAAATCTATTTCTACTGTATTCTAATGGAATGTCACAATTTAAGTATTTGCCATTATTAAGCTGAAAGATTAATTTCTTTCTTTCTTTTTTAAGATTTTATTTATTTATTCACAAGAGACACAACACAGAGAGAGGCAGAGACACAGGCAGAGAGAGAAGCTGACACCATCCATGCAGGGAGCCTGATGTGGGACTAGATCCTGGGTCTCCAGGATCACGCAGCGGGCTGAAGGTGGCGCTAAACCGCTGGGCCACCAGGGCTGCCCTGAAAGATTAATTTCAAGTGTAAATCAACTGGCACAGATTATATATTTTCAACAGCATCTATAACAAAAACAATGTTTACTGAGCACTTACTATGTACCAGGTACTTTACCTGAATACATTCTTTAATCCTTATTAGAGCCCAAAAAGGTAAATACTATTAATCTACCCATTTTACAGATGAAGAATCTGAGGTATAGAAAGGTCAAGTAACTTCCCAAAATGACATATCTTGGAAAACCAGGACTCAAAACTGGAAAATATGATGCCAGAACCTTGCTCCTCACAATTATACTGCAACAATACATCCATTATGAGCACTTAACCTTTCCATTGGTTATGCATCTATTTGAACAATGAGCCCATGATATTGCCATCTCTACCACTTCCTGACTTGTGAAACAATAAGACATTTGTGAAATGCCCAAAGTTGCAATTTATGGGCACAAATCAGATTCTCACAAAAGAAGTTAAAAGCATGTGAATCAAACTCAAGACCTAGGTATTATTAAAATGTTGTTAATCAACTTTCTACTACCTAAACACTAACACATGAGGCAGAATTCTATATTTAAACATAGAATTTTGAACTATATCACCCATACTGAAATCTGCTTTAAGGTCAACACTTATCGGGCAGCCCCGGTGGCACAGCGGTTTGGCACAGCGGTTTAGCACCGCCTGCAGCCCAGGGTGTGATCCTGGAGACCCCAATCGAGTCCCGCGTCGGGCTTCCTGCCTGTCTCTCTCTCTCTCTCTCTCTCTCTCTCTCTCTCTCTGAATGAATGAATGAATGAATAAATGAATAAATAAATAAATAAATAAATAAAATCTTTAAAAAAAAAAAAGGTCAACACTTATTAATCATCTAACTATAAGCAAGATGGCTTCCATTTCCTCAGAATTGTGATATATGAGAATACATTATGCCTTGCTAAAGATAAAACACAAATGTTGATATAATCGATCATCCTAATGTAATTATAAGACAATTTTCATTCCTTTTACTTCATATACTGTACAACTTCAAAATTTTATTCACTTATAACTATTCAGAAATACATTGTAAAAAAAAATGCATTCCTAAAATCAGAATATCTATGACTGCACAAAGAATGTTAGTGACAAAGAATTTAAGAAGGGTGTTAAATAGTTTTTAGAAACCTAATTCTAGGTAGGCTATAACAAAATAATCTTACAGACAACAGGCATACTTTAAATTTAACAAGTAAAAGCAAACAGACAAAACTAAAAACCTTCAAGCAGCAAAGAAAACATTCAAGAGAGTGAAAAGGCAAGCTATGTAATGGGAAAAAATATTTGCAAACCATTATCTGATAAGGAATTAATATCTAAAATAACAGAAAGTAATCCAATTTAATAATGGATGAATGACTGAAGAGACATTTCTCAAAAGAATACATACAAATCGCCAGCAAGTTTATGAAAAGATGTTCAATGTCACTAAGCAGGGAAATGCACATCAAAACCACAATAACCTACCATCTCATACCTGTTAGAATGGCCACTACCAAAAAACAAAAATAAGAATGGCCACTATCAAAAAACAAAAAGTAACAATTGCTGGTAAATATGTGGACAAATATTTCTGTTAGTAAAAATGTAAAATGATGCAGCCTCTAAAGAAAGCATTATAGATGCTCCTCAAAAAATTAATAGAATCACCATGATAAATCAGTTCTGAGTATACACCAAAAAACTGAAAACAGGATCTCAAAAAGATTTGCATAACCATGTTCACTGCAACATTATTCACAACAGTCAATAGATGGAAGCAGCCTAAATGTCCACTGAAAAATAAATGGATAAAGAAGATATGCTATATACAATCAAATATATCCAGTCTTTTAAAAAGAGGAAATTGTCTTGTGCTATAAAATGAATAAACATGTTGAAGACATTCTGCTAAGTGAAATAAACCAGTCACAAAAAGACAAACACTGTAGGATTCTACTTATACAAGATTCCAAAGGTAGTCAAATTCTTTCAAAATAAAATGATGGTTGCCAGGGGCTGGGGGAAAGAAGGAAAAAGGAAGTTGTTAAATGAGTATACAGTTATAATTTTTGAAAGATGAAAAAGGTCTACAGATCTATTCAATAACAATGTGCATACAGTTATAATTAGTGTATACTTCAAGATGGTTAAGATGGTAAGTTTTACACATTTTTTACTACAAAATAAAAATGAATACAGGACAGGACTTCAAGAATTCTCAATTAGGAATTTGGCAAGTCCTCTTTCCAAAAAGCAACAAAACTAGACAAAGTTGTCAAAAATGATAGAAAAAAATCAGAAGTATAACCTCAGGAAACAGTATTTGTTGGTACAAGCTACAAAACAGCAGATCGGCCAGAAAATTAGCAGAAAGATCAAGAGAATAAAACAGCCAAAGATGACCTTGCTACGATTTCACATATCCCTGATAGTCTGGATAGCTATATGCATTTGCCAGGCTGTGCTTACTTAGAGGAGAGGGAACTAACAAGCTATTCATTCATGATTAACCAAGAGGCCTTGTAAGACTCAGTAAGTTAAGAAAGGAAAGAAAGATTAAAAAAAAAAATCCGATTTACAAACTCTCTGAATTGAAAACATTATGATATATATATATATATCTCACATGCCAAAGAGTGGAGCCTTATTAGTTCAATGGTTTAAATAGCTTCTAGCCAACCACTGGCTGATGACTAAATTATACTGACCCAGGGTAATCCCTAGAAAGCCAGAACCAAACACACAAAAAATTGGGGAAATGGGCAAGGAGGAAAAGCACCAACATTAGAGGCCACACACTATAGGGGAAATACCACAAATGTGGTTCAGGCAAGTCACTAAAGAAATAAACCAACAACAACAACAACCATCCCCTGGATAGAGGAAATCAGAGTTCAGAGTTGCTTCAACTTACTATCTAAAATGTCCAGTGTTCAACCAAAAAATATATGAAACATGGAAAGTAGACAAAGTAAATAAAAACTATCTCTAAGGGTGCTCAACTGTACAACTTAGTTCACAAAGACTTCAAAATACCTTTTATAACTATGTTCAAATAATAAAGGAAACCATATTTACATAATTCAGGGAAAATAGGACAATTCATCAAATAGAAAATATCAACGAAACAAATTACCAAGAAGAATTAAATGGAGACTATGCAATTGAGAAGCACAGTAAATTAAGTGAAAAATCCACTAGAAGAGCTCAGTATCAACTGGCAAAAGAATCAGTAAATCCACCCCCTAACACATCTCCATAAAAATGTAGAAAGCCGGAGACAAAAAGAAAATCTTAAAATCAGAAACAAAACGGCTAACTTCTCATTACAAACAATAATGGCAAGAATGTAATGAGACGACATTTAAAAATAATAACTGTCAACCAAAAATTCTATATCCAGCAGATATCCTTTAAAAATGAAGGCAAGGGGATTCCTGGGTGGCTCAGCGGTTTGGCGCCTGCCTTTGGCCCAGGGCGCGATCCTGGAGTCCCGGGATCGAGTCCCGCGTCGGGCTCCCGGCATGGAGCCTGCTTCTCCCTCTGCCTGTGTCTCTGCCTCTCTCTCTCTTTCTCTATCATAAATAAATAAATAAAATATTTAAAAAAAAAAAAATGAAGGCAAAATAAAGGAATACCCAAAGACTCAGATAATTCAGTTAATCCTAAAAGTACATCTATCTAATTGAAAGGAACACCAGACAGTAACTCAAATTCACACAAAAAGCATCAATAAATGTAATTTTATCATTTTTTTCTGATTTAAAAGGCCATTATCTAAAATAGAATAATCAAATTGTACTACCATTGGACTTATAAAGATGTAACACTAGCACAAATAGTAGACATTTAAACGAAATAATGGAGCTACAACAGAGAAAGTTTCTGTATTTTAATGTAACAAATTTAGCATTAATCTGAAATAGAAACTGGATGCATATTGTAATCCTTTGAGCAACCACTAAGAACAAAAATGTGAAAATTAAAGAAAATGAAACATTAAAAATATCTACTTAATATAAAAAAAGTAGTAAAGCATTATGAGGGAAAAAAGACACAAAAAACATTGAAAATAGAAAATGGTAGATGTAAATCCAACCATACAATTAAAAACATTATATGTGGACAGATTAAATACTCCAATCAAAAGGCAAAGATTGTAAGACTGGACTTTTTTTTTTTTTTTTTTTTTTTTTTTTTAAGAGTGGGGGTAATGGAAAAGATAGAAAATCTTAAGCTGGCTCCACACCTAGCACAAGCCTGATGTAGGACTCAATTGCACAACACTGAGATCATGACCTGTGCCAAAAATCAAAGTAGAACGCTTAACTGACTGAGCCACCTAGCACCCCAAGGCTGGATTTTAAAAGATCCAAATATATGTTCTCTTCAAAGACAAACTTTAAATTCAAAAGCAAATAGGCTGAAAATAAATCTTAAAAAACATATGAAAAAATAATTTTTTTCTACAGATACAAAGAACAGATTGATGGTTGCCAGGGGTATGGGGTGGGCAAAATGAGTGAAAGGAGTCAAAAGGTACAAACTTCCAGCTGTAAAATAATTCAGGGGGATGTAATGTACAGGAGGACTTTAATGATACTAAACTATATATCTGAACATTGCTAAGAGAATAAATCCTCTAAGCTCTTATTACAAAAATAAATTCATTAATTATGCAGGGTGACAGATATTAACAAAATAAATATTAAATTTATTTTGATAACTGATCCTTTTGCAATATATAAAATATCAAATTATGTAGTACACCTGATTTTGCACTCTTATGTCAAGTATACATCAATTAAAAAGCAGTAAATGAGACTCCAAGGAAATCATGTGACCCAGTTTCTTGCCTGGAATACCTGAAATACATTTTCTTGCTATTTAGAGAAACAGTATAGATTCTCTTTTAAGCATATAGTAAACTTTCATTTCTATGATACTATTTCTACCAGTGTTTCTGTCCTCCTGTTTTGTTTGTTTATTTTTGAGAGGGAAGCAGGGGGAGGGAGTGAGGGAGAGAGAAAATCTTAAGCAGGCTCCACACCCCGTGTGGAGCCCAACACAGGGCTCAATCTCAGGATCCTGAGATCATGACCTGAGCCAAAATCAAGTCAGACATTTAACCAACTGAGCCACCAAGGTGCCCTATTTCTGTTTTTCATATGACTGTTTTCCAAAGTGAATAATTTATCGCAGTCTTGGGATGAAATAAAAATGAACGAGATGAAATTTGAAAAGAGGTAGTTAAAGCTAAATAACACGCCAGTAAAACTTTCAAAAAGATGATACTAGGCATGAAGAAAAACAACACAGAGGTTGAAGACAATTAAAAAACAGTGTACTGAGAAAAATATATATGTATAATGCAAACAGCAACCACAGAACAGCTGGAGTACTTACACTATTAACAAAATAGACTTTAAAGAAAACAAATGTTAAAGATAACATGAGACACTTTATAATGATAGAAAGGTTAATTCAAGAAAATATAAAAACATACATGAGCATAGCAACAAAACCCCAAAATACATAAAGCAAAAACTAACAAAAGTAAAAAAAAAAAAAAAAAAAATAGCTAAACAGTCACAGACTTTAATATTCACAATAACCGGGCAGCCAAGGTGGCTTAGAGGTTTAGCAACGCCTTCAGCCCAGGGCCTGATCTGGAGACCCGGGATGGAGTCCCATGTCAGGCTCCCTGAGTGGAGCCTGCTTCTCCCTCTGCCTGCGTCTCTGCCCCTCTCTCCCTCTCTCTCTCTCTCTCTCTCTCTCTGTCTCTCATGAATAAATAAAGTATTTTTTAAAAATAAATAAATATTCAAAATAACGTATAGATAGAAAAATCAACCATATGGGAGACTCGAACAACACTATCAAGAAATTAAACCTGAAATGTATAAACCACTCCATCCAGCAAATACAAAAATACACATTCATCAAGGAAAACCAGAAAGCATTTGAACTGAATGAAAATGAAAATACAACGTAACAAAATTTATGGGATGCAGCTAAAGACATTTGTAGCTGTTTAAATGCCTATAATAGAAGAAATATTCCAAATCAATAACCTAAACTTCTACCTGAAAAGGTAGAAAAACAAGCCAAATCCAGCTAACCAAACTGAACAGGCAAAAATGACCACAATACTAACAAAATGCAGGGAAGTGGGAGGGCATATACAGTCAAACTGTTAAGACTGTTCAGGAAATGGTAAAAGTACTAAGTTAGACTCTAATAAGTTAAATATGCATTTTGTAACCTTTAGGGTAAGCAACTGAAGCAATTTTTAAAATAGCATTATTAAGAAGACTTTAAAGCAAGAAGAATTACTAGAGTGAAAGACATTTCAGGACAATTTTTAAGCATTCTGAACAATAAGATAACACTTAAATTTGTGTACACCTAATAGCAATTTCTAAATATGTAAAGTGAAAGTTGACAAAATTAAAAAGTAGAATAATAACTGTAGATATTAATATACCTTAATCATTGACAGAACAAGCAGATACAAAAATCCACATGGATTTACAAGATCTTAGAAACTCTATTAGTCAATTTGAAGTAAATTAATTTATAGAATACAGCAACAACTGCAAAATACACTTTTTATCAAGTGCACACAGAATGTTTACAAAAATAGACCATATACTGATTCATAACTGTAATGGATTAAAATGATACAGAGACTATGCTGACCATAGTGAAATTAAATTAGATATCAATAAAAGGGGGGCACCTGGATGGCTCAATGGTTCAGCATCTTCCTTTGACTCAGGTCCTCATCCCAGGCCCAATCCCACATGGGGCTCCTTGCAGGAAGCCTGCTTCTCCCTCTGCCTGTGACTCTGCCTCTCTCTCTCTCTCATGAATAAATAAAATATTTTTAAAAAATAAATAAAATAAACTGGACCAAAAAAAAAAAAAAAACTTATTGCTTTACGTATGACAATTCAGAGCAGGGGAAGGAAAACTTTTGCAGTAAGGCCCAGATAGTACATATTTAAGGCTTTTGCAAGCCATGCACTCTCTGTCCCAGCTACTCAACTCTTACCTTTTTAGTTTGCAAAAGCTGTTAGACAATATGTAAACAAATTAAAATAGCTGTGCTCCAATAAAATTTTACTTACAAAAGCAGGCCCAAGCCATTGTTTGCTGATCCCTAGTTTTGACAAAAATGGAGAAATTCATTGATAAACATGACCAAAAAAAAAAAAAAAAATACTAAAAAAGAAAAAAGGAAAAATATAACTAACCAAAACTAACAGAAAGATATAAAAATCTAAACAGTCCTTTATCTACTAAAGAAATTAAACCAGAGGGGTGCCTGGGTGGCCCAGTCAGTTAAGTACTGACTCAGTTTCACCTCTGGTCATGATCTCAGGGTCCTGAGATGGAGCCCCAAGTTGGCTCCAGGCTCAAGGTGGAGTCCACTTGGTCCTCTCCCTCCCCCACGCCCCATTCCTCCTCCCCCACTAAAGTAAATAATAAAATCTTTTTTTTTTATTAATTCAAGAATTTAAAAATTTCCAACTAAGAAAACTCCTGACCCACATGACTCCAGCATTCATTTTTCCTAACATTTAAAAAATTAATAAAAGAACAAAGTTGGAGATTACATACTTCTTGATTTCAAAACTTACTACAAAGTTCTGGTAATCAAAACAAAGTAAAACTGACAACAACAGACCTACAAACCACCAAGGAAACTGTACTGAGACCCTAGAAATAAACCCTCACATCCCTCCCAGGTGATTTTCAAGAAGGTTGCCATGACCATTCAAAAAACAATGAAATCTTGCCATTTGCAGCAACATGGATGGAACTAAAGTGTATAATGCTAAGTGAAATAAGTCAGAGAAGAACAAATATTGTAGGATTTCACTGATATGTGGAATTTTTAAAAATGAGTAAAAGGTGGAAAAAAAAAGAGGAAAGTAAACTAATTAACAGACTCTAAACCATACAGTATAAACCAATGGTTACCAGAGGAGGGGGTGGGGGGATGGGTTAAATAAGTGACATATATTGAGAGCAGTTGTCATGATGAGCACAGGGTGATTAAAATCAAAACAAAACAAGAGCATCTTCATGTTCCTGGAATAAGTGAGTATTTCTTAAACAAAATAATGGAAAAGACTGACAACTTGGACCTTACTGAAATTATGAACTTCTATTCATCAAAAGATAATTTTAAGAAAGTAAAAAGCCAACCCACAGACTGGGAGAAGATATTGCAAAATATATCTGACAAAAAAAAAAAAAAAAATATACATATATATATATATATATATATATATATATATATATCTGACAAAGGACTCATTTCCAAAATATGTAAAGAACCCCTACACACCAATTTAAAAAATACCCAATTTTATTAAAAAGGCAAAAGAATTAGAGACTTTCAAAAGAGGGTATTCAAATAGCCAGTAAGCAGCACGTGAAAATATGTTCAACATCAGTCATTAAGAAAAAGCAAATTTAATGAGACACCATTACACGCCCAGCAGAACGGCTAAAATTAAAATAACAAACATGCCAAGTAATAGCAAATTTCTGAAGTAACTGGACCTCTCAAACACCATTGATAAGAATGTAAATGGATACAACCACTTTGGAAAACTATGGCAGTATCCATCAAAGCTAAACAAATACATACCTCCTAAGTATACATCTAAGGAAAATTTACATCTATGTCCACCAAAATACACATACAAGAATGTTTACAAGAACCTTCTTCATAAGAGCCCAAAGCAGAAACCACCCAAATGTACATCAGTGGGAAAATAAATTGTGAATCTTTGGCCAATGGAATACCACAAGACAATATAAAGAACTACAGCTCCTGCTGCAACATGGGTTAATCTTAGCCATTAAATTAAACAGCCAGACTAGTGATTCCAATTTATTAAGGTTCAAGAACAGGTAAAACTTTATGTTGACAAAAGTCAGAATAATGGTCACCTGTTTTAGGGGTTGGGGATACTGATTTGCAAAGGGGAGCCATTCAAAGGCAGGAAATATTCTATTTCATCTTCACAGTGGTTACACACCTGTACACATGCATAAAAACGGAGCTGTATACTTAGGGCTTGTGGTCATTTTTTAAAAATGAAAATACTGGGGGATCCCTGGATGGCTCAGTGGCTTAGTGCCTTGCCTTCCACCTAGGGCGAGATCCTGGAGTCCTAGGATTGAGTACCACATCAGGCTCCATGCGTGGAGCCTGCTTCTCTCTCTGCGTATGTCTCTGTGTCTCTCGTGAATAAATAAAATCTTAAAAAAATATAAAATAAAATAAAATAAAATAAAATAAAATAAAATAAAATAAAATAAAATAAAATAAAATAAAATAAGAAAATATTAAGATAATTAACCCTGGATTCTCTGAGATGCCTGGGTGGCTCAGAGGTTGAGCATCTATCTGCCTTTGGCTCAGAACTTGATTCCTGGGACCGAGTCCCGCATCGGGCTCCTTGCTTCTCCTCCCTCTGCCTGTGTCTCTAAAAAGCAGCTGGTCTGGCCCTTCTGAGTTTCCACAGATAATTTTTGTAACCTCAAGGCCTAACAGAGTTGCCTGGCACATGTTAGTAATAAATGTACCCAGTGGATTAATAAAAATATAAACTTTAAAATTACAGTTCAGCTACATCAGACCATTTCTCAAGTTAAAAAAAAAAAAAAAACCTAAAAAGTGAAGATGAAAAAAGTTTTCCATTTTGCTGGCATTCTCAATCTGTGTCTGCTCGATTCTCTGAGGATGCCATGGGTAAAGTCATCTTTCCTATGAAGAAATAGAAATTTCTTGCTTTCAGGCCCTTCCATTTCCCAAAAAGAAGGATGGGAATATACTATTTTCTAGCTTCATGCAGAACTCTTAGCAATGTAAATTAGCAGCTCGGTAATGCTTCCTAATTGAGTCAGCAGACTGAACAATTCTGACAAGAACAATAAAACTGATTTCCTATCTGTTGAGGCACCTTTCGGGAATCCAATTCTAACAAACCATCACTAGTAACGAAGCATGAAGAAAACTTCTGTAAAGGAGGGTGTGTAGTTTCAGAGTAGTCCAAAATATTTCAAGAGAAAATTCAAGTTTTTAAAGCATATAGCCTAAGTACAGGAAACAACGGATTATTACTATACTAGCTGAAAACGTTTCCAGTTAATGACAGCGCCACAGCTTACCTGTTCCAGCACGTCCAATTTTAACTCGAGCTTGCTGAGGACCACGTCTCCACCCCATAGTGAAAGCTGTAGATCTGACGGCTTTAAATTCTTGATGTAGCGATTCACATAGCTCATTAAAATTGGAGTCACATAGGATTCCAGCATCTTTTAAGGTGCAGAGTCAAAGTCAGAAGCTGAAGGGGGTAAAGACAAACATGAGAAGTAACTGAGTCGGTAGGGCAGCGAAGGTGGAAAAAAAAAAAAAGCTTTTCTCAGGAGGGGTTGGAGAGGCCTAAAAGCAACAGTCCCCACCGAAAAGGCCGCTCCCCCGCTCCCAGAAGCCGAAAGCACAAGGGGGCTGCGTCTACTCCAGCTGCAACTGCTGACTAGTACAACTGCCCTCAACTCGCCTGGTGAAGAGTGGGAGGCATAAGCTGACGAACTGAAGAGAGCAGACCCCCCGGAACGGGAGAAAGAAGGGAGCGGGATCCCCTCTGGCCGCCGCAGCGCTTCACGGGTCCAGTTTCCCCCAGGAGGCCCTCCCTCCCGGAACCCAGCCGGACCCTCCACCGTAGGGCCAGGGCTAGAACCAGGCCGGCTCCCGCCCCTGGCGCACCGCACCCTCGGCTGACACTTACGCCATAGAGGACCGTGGCGTCCTCTCCACCTCCCGGTAGCCGGCACCCGCCAGCGGCCGCGGCGCAGCCTCCGGACGGCGCCACTTCCGGTGTACCCGCTTCCGTGCTCCAAACAAACTGTCCCTCCACCGCTGCCCACCGACTTCGCCGCGACGCGGGAGTCCCCGGGCTGGAGCAGCCTCTCGGGGCGTCTTCTAGGAGACCTCCCTCCTGTGCTGGGCGAGCCTGCGTCCCCGATCCGACCCCGCCAGTGTTTAAAGACAAAGCCCTCGGAAATGCGCGGGGGAGGTGGGCGGACTGGGAAAGTGGAGACACCGGCGATCCGGAAGTGGCGCTCGGGCGGGGGCTGAAAGGCGGCTGTGGGCGGTGGAGCTCCTGTCCGGGGGGGAGCGCGGAGGGGCCTCGAGTCCGACGAAGGGGGCAGAAAGCGGGTGCTGGCGTTTAAAGCCCTGAAAAACAAGTGGCTTTTGTTTATCTTGGGAAATGGAAGGCCTGGGGAGCGGAACTTGGGTTCAGTGGGCAGGGCAACGGCAATAAGGCCGCGGGTAGGAGCTGGGAAGGGGTGGGGGGTGGGAATGCAGATTCAAATTTAGATCCGAGGTTCGTTGGATGGAGGAAAGGTGCGATAGTGGAGAAATGGAAGGAATTAGAATGTGTAATTTAGGGGGAATGCCTTTGCACCAAACGTGCAGACAAGCTCTCGCGTTTATTGGCAAAAGGAGTGGTTAAGTATCCCTAAATTCGCTGATGACGGGGGTGAAGGAATTCATAAAGAATATGGAATATATTCGTGAGGTCTGGAGACGTCTTCGGTTCAAAACGGTGGTTTTATTGAAGGCCGGGGACAGGACCTGTGGGCGGGAGGAGCCGCCGCCCCGGGCCGGTGCAGGGCGGGAAGGGCGGCTCGTTGCCCACCCGGGAGTCGCGAGGGGGCTGGCGGTAGCGTAGGCTCTCGGGCATTTTGGAAGCAAGGTTTCCAGGACCTCGAGGGGGCTGGCTGCGGTGCTGGGGAAAGGTCACCTGTTACCGACCAGTAAAACCGGAGTCGTGAGACCCTCCGGATGTGTATCGGTGGGCCATGTGCCTGGGGGATGGTCGCCAACACGTATCTTGGGGGTTTAGAGAGAAAGGGAAATTTCTAAAGGAATTTTTATATGTTAAAGTAGACTCACAGGCTCCCAAGGGTCAGACTAGGATTGCCAAAAGGCAAAAGCCTTTAGCAAAGTATCAACATCAAGGCAGTTGAGTCCATAGAGGAAGGTCCCTCTGCCTGTTTCAAGGGCTTGTCCCAGGCCTGTGCCTTGACCTCAGCCCTGTGTTCCCCCATCAGAATGACCAGAGAATATTGTGAAGAACTGTTAGACTGCAGTCTAAGGTGAGACTTCAAAAAAGCGCTGGGAATATCAGAAGGAAGGATATAAGACTCCCAGAGATAAAATGAAAAGAAATAGCTGATAAGGAATGAATTCGAGTTTTAAGAGGCATTTTATTAGGCTGAAATGTTTAGCATAAGACATGCTCCCTGATTTTTTAAACAGTAACATGTGAAGAGAACAACTACATTGAATTTTAAAAGTAGACTTTCGTTACAAAATGATTAAAATGCCCTCCCAACAAAAAAAAAAAAAAAAAAAAGTCTTTAATTTCAAAACGGGAGCGCCAGTCTGGCTCAGCCCACTCATGCCACTCTTAATCTCAGGGTTGTGAGTTTCAGCCCCACGTTGAGTGTGGGAATTAATAAATAAAATAACCCACCCATCTTGTTGCATTTAATTGAAAATGGTTAATAAGTATTCCTAAATTTCTAAAGCTCTTAATTGGAATTCAGGTTATGATTTCTTGGAAGAGTGTTAGAAAATGCAATAGAAAAGAGACATAAATGAGGATGCCAAGGTATTTACATTTATTATGTTTATGAAAAGTTTCAAAAGAAAAAAAGCAGCTAATTGTTAATTCAGAGCAACTTTCGCCTCACAAAAGAGCCTTCAAGAACTCAAGTATGTAGGTCTTATTAAAACCCACTGAATTAGGGGATCCCTGGGTAGCTCAGTGGTGTGAGCCACTGGCCAGAGGTGTGATCCTGGAGTCTCTGGATCAAGCCCGGCGTGGGGCTCCCGCATGGAGCCTGCTTCTTCATCTGCCTGTGTCTCTGCCTCTCTCTCTCTCTCTCTCTCTGTCTCTCATGAATAAATAAATAAAATCTTAAAAAAAAAAAAAAAAGCCCTCTGAATTAGCCAAGTAAATTAAGAAATCACTTAGTTACCTATTTCACTTGGAAAGCAGATTGAAGCCATGACTCAGAAACCTTAATATAAAAAATGATTCCACTAATTGTATGAAAGCTCTACTATTCTAGAACTACAAGTCTTGTTATATTCTTCTAGAGAAAAAGGGCCTACTCCCACATTGTCAACAATGTCTGTTGTTTCTTGTGATGTTGATTTTAGCCATTCTGAAAGGTGTCAATTTAATATATAAGAGCAGGGATCCCTGGGTGGTGCAGTGGTTTAGCGCTCTGCCTTTGGCCTAGGGCGCGATCCTAGAGACCCAGGATCAAATCCCATGTCAGGCTCCAGGTGCATGGAGCCTGCTTCTCCCTCTGTCTTTGTGTCTCTCTCTCTCTCTCTCTCTCTCTCTCTCCCTGTGTGACTATCATAAATAAATTAAAGAAAATAATAATATATAAGAGCAGCTCACTAGTATTAACTTAGATTTGTTTTACTATGCCATATAAATAAAATAATCATGATTTTTGTTCTAGTATGCCATTTTTCTCTTGGGGCCAACAACAACAACAAAAATTGCCAATTCCTGCCTTGGGAAAATTACTTAGTCATTGATTTGTTTGGTTTTAAGAATCAAAAGTAGTGGTTTTCAGCCTTTGTTCTATTGCACTCTGTTCTGTAAGCAATCAAAAAAAATTGTTTTTCTATGAATTTTTATTTAAATTCCAGTTAGCACAGTGTAATGTTAGTTTCAGGTATAGAATTTAATGATTTATCACTTACAGCACCCAGTGCTGATCACAACTGGTGCACTCCTTAATACTCATCATCTATTTAACCCATCCTTCCCTACATCCCCTCCAATAACTCTGTTCTGTATATTTAAGAATCTGTTTCTTGGGCAGCCCAGGTGGCTCAGCGGTTTAGCACCGCCTTCGGCCCAGGGCCTGATCCTGGAGTCTCGATCAAGTTCTACATTGGGCTCCCTGCATGGAGCCTGCTTCTCCCTCTGCCTGCATCTCTGCCGCTCTCTGTATGTCTCTCATAAATAAATCTTTTTAAAAATTTAAAAATCTGTTTCTTGATTTGCCTCTCTTTTTACCCCCATGTTCATTTGTTTTCTTAAATTCCACATATGAGTAAAATCCTGGTATTTGTCTCTCTGACTGACTTATTTCCTTTAACATAATACTATCTTCATCCATGTCATCGCAAATGGCAAGATTTCATTCTTTTTATGGCTGAGTAATATTCCATTTTATATATAAAATATATTTATAAAAATATATACTGTATATAAAAATATATACTGTTTTTGTGCCAGTACCATACTGTCTTAATGATCACAGCCTTGTAATACAGCTTGAAATCCAGAATTGTGATGCCTCTAGCTTTGCTTTTCTTTTTCAAGATTGCTTTAGCTATTTGGGGTCTTCTGTGTTTCCATACAAATTTTAGGATTCTTTGTTCTAGGTCTGTGAAAAATGCTGGTGGCATTTTGATAAGGAATGCATTAAATGTGGGTTGCCTTGGGTAGTATAGACATTTAACAATATTTGTCCTTCCAATCCACTAGCATGGAGTGTCTCCATTTCTCTGTGTTCTCTTCAATTTCTTTCATAAGTGTTCTGTAGTCTTCAGTGTACAGATCATTTACCTCTTTGTTTGGGTTTATTCCTCAGTATCTTATGGATTTTGGTGTGATTGTAAGTGGGATTGATTCCTTTATTTCTCTTTCTGCCAATTCATTATTGTTGTATTGAATTGCAACAATTTCTATACATTGATTTTGTATCCTGTAACTTTACTGAATTCATGTATCAGTGCTAGCAATTTTTTGGTGGAGTTTTTCGGGTTTTCTATATAATGTCATATGCAAATAATAAGAGTTTGAGGGCAGCCCTGGTGGCACAGCGGTTTAGTGCTGCCTGCAGCCTGGGGTGTGATCCTGGAGACCTGGGATCGAGTGCCATGTGGGGCTCCCTGCATGGAGCCTGCTTCTCCCTCTGCCTCTCTCTCTCTCTCTCTCTGTGTGTGTGTGTGTCTCTCATGAATAAATAAATAAAATATTTTTAAAAATTTAAAAAAAAATAAGAGTTTGACTTCTTTGCCAATTTGGATGCCTTTTACTTCTTACTATTGTCTGATTGCTGAGACTAGGAGTTCTAGCACTATGTTAAACAACAGCAGTAGAGTGGGTGACCCTGTCTTGTCCTGACCTTATAGGAAAAGCACTTGGTTTTTCCCCATTGAGGATGATACTTGCTGTGGGTTTTTCATATATGGCCTTTATTCACTGAGGTTTGTTCCCTCTCTTCCCTACTTTGTTGAGGGTTTTATCATGAATGGATATTGTACTCTGTCAAATGCTTTTCTGCATCTATTGAAAGGATCATACAGTTCTTATCCTTTACTTTTATTAATGTGGTGTATCATGTTGATTGATTTGTGACTATTGAACAACCCTTGCAGCCCAGGAATAAAGACCACTTAATTGTAGTGAATGATTATTTTAATGACTCTCCGGCCAGTCATCTGCAGAGGCTCTCCTTGCCTACTATTGGATTTGATTTGCTACTCTTTTGCTGAGAAATTTTGTATCCATGTTCATCAAGGAGATTGGCCCATAGTTCTCTTTTTTGGTAGAGTCTTTGGTTGTAGAATCATGGTAATGCTGGACTCAGAATGAATTTGAAAGTTTTCCTTCCATTTCTATTTTTTGGAATGGTTTGAGAAGAATAAGTATTAACTCTTCTTTAATGTTTAGTAGAATCCCCTTGAGAAGCCATCTGGCCCTGGACTTTTGTTTGTTGAGAGATTTTTGGTTACTGATTCAATGTCTATGCTGTGTAATGTTACTGTAACATAACACAGGTTATCAGTCTGTTCAAATGTTCTATTTCTTCCTGTTTCAGTTTTGATATTTTATATGTTTCTAGGAATTTATTCATTTCTTCCAGGTTGTCCAATTTGTTGGCATATACTTTTTCATAATATTCTCTTTTTTTTTTTCATAATATTCTCTTATAATTACTTCTATTTCTGTGGTGTTGTTATTCTCCTCTCTCACTTGTAATTTTATTTATTTGGGTCCTTTCTCTTTTCTTTTTAATAAGTCTAGGTAAGAGTTTATTAGTTTTATTAATTTTTTCAAAGCACCAGCTCCTGGTCTCATTGATCTATTCTTCTGGGGTATTTTTTAGTTTCTATATCATTTATTTCTTCTGCTGCTGGCTTTAGGCTTCATTTGTTCTTTTCCTAGCTCCTTTAGGTATAAGTTTAGGTTATTTATTTGAGATTTTTCTTGCTTCTTGAGGTAGGCCAGTATCGGTATTATTTCCCTCTTATGACCATTTTTGCTGCAGCCTAAAGGTTTTGGATCATCGTGTTTTCTTTTCCGTTTGTATTTTTTAACTTCTATGATTTCCTGGTTGACCCATTTGTTGTTTAGTAGCATGCTGTTTAACCTCCATATATTTGTGGTCTTTCCAAATATTTTCTTGAGGTTAACTTCAAGTTTTATAGCATTGTGGTCAGAAAATATGCAGGGTATGATCTCAGTCTTTTAGTACCTGTTGAGGCCTGATTTGTGACCTAATTTGTGATCTATTCTGGAGAATGTCCCATGTGCACTTGAAAAGAATGTGTTTTCTGCTGCTTTAGGATGAAATGTCCTGAATATATCTGTTAAGTCCATTTGGTCCAATGTGTCATTCAAAGGCACTGTTTCCTTGTTGATTTTATGTTTGAATAATCTGTCCATTGATGTAAGTGGAGTCTTAAAGTCCCCTACTATTATTGTATTATTATGGTAAGTTTCTTTATGTTTGTTATTAATTATTTTATATATTTGGCTGCTCCCATGTTGGGGGCAATATTTATAATCATTAGATCTTTTTGCTGGATAGGCCCCTTTATTATGATGTGGTACCTTTCTTTATCTAATCTTTGGTTTAAAATCTAGTTTGTCAAATGTACATATGGCTCCTCCACCTTTCTTTTGACTTTCATCTGCATGATAAATGTTTCTCTATCCCCTCACTTTCAATCTGCAGGTGTCTTTAGGTTTAAAATGAGTCTCTGTAGACAGCATATAGATGTGTCTTCATTTTTTTATCCATTCTGATACCCTATGTCTTTTGATAGGAGCATTTAGTCCATTTACATTCAGAGTAATTATTGATAGATATGTATTTAGTGCCATTTTATTACTGGTTTTGACATTGTTTCTGGAGTTGTTGTTTTTTTTTTTTCTGTTCCTTTCTAGTTTTTGTTACTTTTGGTCTTTTCCACTCAAAGAGTCCTCTTTAATATTTTTTTGTAGGGCTGGTTTAGTGGTCACAAACTCTAGTTTTTGTTTTCCTGGGAAACTCTTTATCTCTGCTTCTATTCTGAATGATAGCCTTCCTGAATAGCATATTCTTTTTTAAATATTTTTATTTATTTATTCATAGAGACACAGCTAGAGAGAGAGAGGCAGAGACACAGGCAGAGGGAGAAGCAGGCACCATGCAGGGAGCCCAATGTGGGACTCAATCCCGGGTCTTCAGGATCACACCCTGGGCTGCAGGAGGCGCTAAACTGCTGCGCCACCGGGGCTGCCCCTGAATAGCATATTCTTTTTTTTTTTTTTTTTAATTTTTATTTATTTATGATAGTCCCACACAGAGAGAGCGAGAGAGGCAGAGACATAGGCAGAGGGAGAAGCAGGCTCCATACACTGGGAGCCTGACGTGGGATTCGATCCCGGGTCTCCAGGATCGCGCCCTGGGCCAAAGGCAGGCACTAAACCGCTGCGCCACCCAGGGATCCCTGAATAGCATATTCTTGACTGTAGATTTTTCCCACTCAATATATTGAATATATCATACCACTTTCTTCTGGCCTGATATATTTCTGTGGAGAGATCTGAGTTAGTTTTATGGGTCTTACCTTGTAAATTAGGGAAATTGTTTTGTCTTGTAAATTGTTTGGTCTTGCTGCTTTTAGGATTTTTTCTTTATCACTATATTTTGCAGATTTAACTACAACATGTCTTGGTGTTGGTCTGCTTTTGTTGATTTTCATGTGAATTCTCTGTGCCTCCTGGATTTGGATGTCTGTTTCCTTCTCCAAATTAGGCAAGTTTTCAGCTATAATTTCCTCAAATAAACCGTCTGCCCCTTTTTCTCTCTCTTCTGGGACTCCTATAATATGAACGTTTTTACATTTGATGGAATCAGAGTCTATTCTCATGATCCATAATTCTTTCTCTCTTTTATTCAGCTTCATTATTTTCCATGATTCTATTTTCTTTTTTTTTTTAAGATTTTATTTATTCATGAGAGACACAGAGAGAGAGAAAGGCAGAGACACAGGTAGATGAAGAAGCAGGCTCCATGCAGGGAGCCCAATGTGGGACTCGATCCTGGAACTCCAGGATCACACCTTGGGCCGAAGGCAGGAGCCAAACCCACTGAGCAACCCAGGGATCCCCATCATGATTCTATTTTCTATATCACATATTCGTTCCTCTGCTTCTTCCATTCTTGTGGTCATTACATTCAGTCGTTTCAAATCTCAGTTCTTGCATTTTTTTATTTCTGCCTGGTTTTTAACTCTTTTAGCTCCATGGTAAGGGTATCTCTGATGTCTTTCATGCTTTTCTAAAGCCCAGTAAGTATCCTTTTGTTTGTTGCATTAAATTCTCCATCAGGCATATTACTTATATGTGTTTCAATTAGATCTCTGACCATGACCTTTTCTTATTCTTTCTTTGGGATGAATTCCTTTGTCTTAGCATTCTGTCTAAGTCTCTTGTCTTCTTCGATGTGTTTGAAAAGCCAGCTGTGTTTCCTGCTCCTGAGAGTAATGGCTCTATGAAGAAGAGGTTATATAGTGTCCAAGGTCTGGCACTTCAGGGAGTGTCTGTGGTGTGTGCTGCATATACTCTGCTCCTGTGTGTGGGCTGCTCTGTCCCTCAGGCCAGTCATCTGCAGAGGCTCTCCTTGCCTGCAGTGAGCAGTTTTTGGACCTTGGCCCAAATGTGGCAAGTTTTAACTAGGTGTTCTCTGGTCTGCTTATTAAATGAGACCTGATGCTACTTCCACTAGAACTGAAGCCTTGCAGAACTCTGGTCAGGAGACATGGTATGTGCAGGGGTTTCTGCTGATCTTCTAAGGAAGGAGCCCACTGTGCTGGGCCTTAGGCACCCTTGCCCGAGAAAAACAATATCAGCAGAGTGCAAGTGGGCAAGACTTGGTATAAGCAGGTTGAAATAATAAAACCTGCAACAGCAGTTGTTGGCACTGTGCTGTTTACTGAAGTTGGTTATGCTGAGGGGTGGTGGAGGCAAATGGCACCAGCCAGCTTCTTTTCCCAAGAGAGGGGTTTCCTTGCTTGCAGCTCTCAGGTAAGCACTCTCAGACAGTGAATAATCTCTCTTCTTGCATCCCAGGCATTTTTCAAATCACCGTTTTCACATAGTCTGCCTGTGTCTTTGCCATAACCAAGGTCACCTGGGTTTCTTCCTATGATCTTCTAGGGGTTTTATTATTTCATGTTTTACATTTAGGTTTGAATGCAATTTGTTTTAATTTTTGTGAATGGTATGAGACCTATGTTTAGATTTATTTTTTTGCATGTGGATGTCCAGTTGCTTCAGCATGATTTGTTGAAAAGATTATCTTTGCTCCGTAGTGTTGCCTAGGCTCCTTTTTCAAAGACCAGTTGGCTATGTTTAGGTGCATCTGTTTCTCTTTACAGTTCTATTAGGTGTTGCCTCACATAGTTTGATACTCTGTTTTTAGGTGTATACACATTAAGATTTGTTATCTTCTTGGAGAACTGATTCCTTTATCATTATGTAATGCCCCTTTTCATCCCTGATTACTTTCTTGGCTTTTAAGTCTTCTCTGAAATTAATAAAGCTATTCCTGCTTTCTTTTGATCAGTGTTAGTTAGCATGGCATATTTTTCTCTATCCATGTACTTTTAATCTGTATCTGTCTTTGTATTTAAAATGGGTTTCTTGTAGACAACATATAGTTGTTTTTTGATCCACTCTAGAGGGGTCTGGAGTTGGATATTCTGTTCCCCTACAGGAAAGGCTAAAGGAAGCTGGAGTTATATATTTCCCATCACCTGTTGGCTCTGATAAAACACCAACAGTTTAGGCTCTGGTATAAAGGAAACTATAGTAGTTTCTCCTGATGGAAGGCCTTGTTAAAAAGAAAAAATGCTCTGGTATATTTCAAAATGGCTTTTTGTTGTTGTTCTCCCTCTGCCAGAAGCACAGGGGAATTTTTCTCTGATCTTCACTCAGAACCTGGAAGAGCTCCTTGAGATAAATCTCACAAAAATGTGGCGACCTCCCTATGACTGGGTCCCCTTGAGGTATTTAACTCTCAGACTTGTCCACACTGAGCCTTCAGCAATTTGTCAATAACAATTTAGGTTTTCCTTGCTGACACTGATTCCCTAGCAGGTTTCCGCTCATAGATTTCGGTTGCAATAAGTTGTGATTCTTTGTATTCATCCATCTCTCCAGTTTTGGGAGCCATGGTTTCCCTGTGGCCTTACTTCCCTGATGGATCTAAGGAAAGTTAGTGATATTTCAGTTTGTTCAGCTTTTTACTTGTTAAGATGGAGCAGCAACTTCTAAGCTATTTCTGGTTGTGCCAGAAACCAAAAGTATCAGGCAAAGTTTTTAAATGCTTGGGTGGTGGTTAAAAGACTGAAAAGTTAGAGAAAGGCTTTATTACTTATTTATGTTTATTGTATTTATTATTTATTTTTTCTTTCTTTTTTTTTTTTTTAGGCTTTATTTGAGAGAGAGAGCCCACGCATGAGCGGGGGGGAGGGGCAGAGGGAGAACTAAACTCCCTGCAGAGCAAGGAGCCCAGCAGTGGGGCTCCATCCATGACCCCTTGACTGAGCCACCCAGGCACCCCTGTTTTATTATTTTTCTATTGTGTATAGCATATTATGTGATCTTCAAGTACAAGGATTTGTAATCCTAGCACTTTGCATATTCTGTGGTATTTAATAGGCTGTGGCAGTAATTGACTTTAACAATTATTCAATAAATCTATTTTCCTTTGTTTCCTGTGCACATGACTAGATTATTATTCAGACTCTCTTGCAGTCAAGTGTTGTGAAATAATTGAGTTCTAATCATCTGACTGTGGATAGAAGTGATGAAGGTATAGGCCTGGCTCATAAAATCCTTCCATGCAACAGCCTTACTCTTTGCCCCATCCCAAGCTAGACAAATAGAATGAAACAGAGGACTCCCAATGTCCACAGAGATGCCAAGGACAAAAAAAATAGCAAGTCTGTGAATCATTGCCTAGAGAAACACAAAGTGCTGATTAGTAGCATCCATTAAAGTTTTGCACGATTGAGAAATAAACTACTATTTATATCACTAAGATTTGGGGGTTTATCTGTTATAGCAGTAAGTGTTAAGTAACACAAAGGTAAATAAATAATAGACTTGAGATTAACTTAATCTATTCAACTTTGTTACTTCAGGAACATTAAGATTGTAATTTGATTTACTCATTAAATAATTATTTGATTAAATTTTAAAATATACTTATCTAGACAATTACTGACTTACTAAATAATCTTTACGTGTTGTATCTTATTATTTTTAGAACGAAATTATGGCAAGATGAGGAAGCTCAGACACAGAAAGCTTAAGTGAACTACGTATCGTCATAGCCAATCAACCCAACTCTTAAAACTTTAAGTCTCCATTTCTTCCCTTTTGAGAAGGAAAGAAACAAACGGAAAAAAAAATTAATTTCTATAATAATAGTAACAACAAAAGAAGTTTTCTGGGTAGAGAATACTACATATGAAGTAGCTGCACAAAATACAACTGACTAGCTTCCTAAACAGTTATATCACATAAAGATTTTTTAATGTAGCCTCAGAGTTAACTGTAAACAAGTATCTGTCCAAGTCATGAAGATGTTATCTCACTTGAAAGCTGGGCACAGAATAGTTCATAAAAAGTCCAACTGATAGGAAATCAACAATAATGGTTGCTTCAAATTGTTTAAACATATTAGTCTGGCATTCTGAATGTACTCAGAACTCAAAGACATTTTTTGAATGCCTACTATGTGGCTTACACCCTGCTAGGCACTAAGGTGTGCCTACATGGAAGAAGCTCATTTTCATTGGAATTACGAAGATAAGTGACTAACCTACTATATGACTAAGTGAAATATGTACAAAGTGCTGTGGAATGTGGAAAAATCATTTAGAACTCTATGAGAAAATCAGTCAAGGCTTAAGGAGGAGTTATCAACTACAGATGACTTTTTCATGTTACTTTCTATTAGAAAAGTAGTATGATTCCCATCATACTAATGGTCAGAAACTAGGAGAACTAGGCAGAGTTCAAGGTCTACCCAATCTCAGAACACTGTACTGTTTCCACTGACATAAGCCTGACTTCCTGTTCGTAATTTTCATTGAAATAAAAGGATGCTACCACAAATGGACTAGCCTAATTTAAAACCCTATCTGAGGACAGAAACAGTCCTACTAACTGCTACTAGATCCAAGTAAACTGGAGGATGGTCAAGTATACCAACAGGACTGAATAAAAGAGGCCAGAAATAAAGCTCCCCATTTATGGAATCTTGATGTATGACAGAAGTAGCATTACAAATCAATGGCAAAGTGTTTGCAAATATCAATAATTGGTACTGGAGCAATTATTATCCATAGGGAAAAAATTTAAAATTAGACTCCTACCTCTGCCCGAGGACAAAGTCCAAGTTTTATAGAGTCTGAAACTTATAATTTGGGGATCCCTACTTAGGAAAAAAAATAGCAAAATATTTCACTTCTGCAAATTTTGTAAAAATATACAACCCCTAATGAACACATTACTTGGGCTTCTTTCCAGGCCCTTAGAAAGGACTTGTGCAAGTAACAGTCCCTGAAGCTTAAGTTTCACTCATTTCATGGTGAATCTACCTTGCTTACGACAAACACAAAAATAAATTCCAGGGGCACCTGGGTGGCACAGTCAGTTAAGCATCCAACTGTTGGTTTCAGCTCAAGGGACTCTTGGTTTCAGCTCAGGCCCTCATGACATTGAGCCCCACCTCCACTCAGCATTCAGCAAAGTCTGCTTAAGTTTCCCTCTCCCTCTGTTCCTGCCCCCTGCATTCTCTCTCTCTTTTTCTTTCTCCTTCAAATAAATAATCTTTTTAAAAAAAATTTTAAAAGTTCCAGAAAAATTTAAAAAGGAAATGTGAAAATGAATTTTTTTTATTTATAAAAATTACATAGGAGAAAAATTATTATTCCTCAGAGAGGAAGGATTTTTAAAAATAAGACAAAAATACATAAAGAGGACAAACTGTTTTAAAAAGCTTAATAGGGATCCCCGGGTGGCGCAGCGGTTTGGCACCTGCCTTTGGCCCAGGGCGCGATCCTGGAGACCCAGGATCGAATCCCACGTCGGGCTCCCGGTGCATGGAGCCTGCTTCTCCCTCTGCCTATGTCTCTGCCTCTCTCTCTCTCTCTGTATGACTATCATAAGTAAATAAAATTTAAAAAAAATTAAAAAGCTTAATAGGGATGCCTGGGTGGCTCAGCAGTTGAGCGTCTGCCTTTGGCTCAGGGCGTGATCCTAGGGTCCTGGGAACGAGTCCCACATCAGGGTCCCCATGGGGAGCCTGCTTCTCTCTCTGCCTATGTCTCTGCCTCTCTCTGTGTGTCTCTCATGAAAAAATAAATAAAATCTTTAAAAAACAGTTTTACATATCAAAAGTAAGTTTATCAAATTATATGTTAAAGTAAAATACAAGCCATAGGCTGGATGAAGAATACTGCAATTTATATTAATTAACAAAAGATTTGTTAACACAAATCAAAACACAGTTTTTATAACAAACTACAAATTAATGAGTTAAAAACAATCCAAGAGAAAAATGGGCAATCCATAACAGAAGAAACCCAAATATCTAATAATCACAAGAAAACATACTCGACTTCATTAATATTTAGAGAACCACAATTTAAAACAATGACCTGCTATGTCATACCCATCAGATTAATGTTTTCAATGTCTGATATCAATGATACAGAATGACTGGAATAAGTATACTGCTAGTGAAAACTCCACAATGGAGAGGAATTTAGCCAAATCCAGCAGAACTGAAGATGCATGTACTCTAGCAATTCCATTTGTAAGTATAGAGAAACTCTTGCACATGTGCACAAGGAGACATTATTAACAGTATTTTGAAGCGTGGTTTGTAGTAATAAAACAATGGAAACAATTGAAATATCAACAGGAAAAAAATTTAAAAAAGAAATATCAACAGGAAAAATGATTAACTAAACTGTGGTATCCTGATACAAAGAAACATAGTAGTGAAAATGAATGAGTTAGGGCTAGAACTTTCAAATATTTTACCTATAGTTGGAAATATAGTTTACAAATGACTCAGTACACATATATATGCAATGAGAATTCTCACAAAACTATACTGAAACTGAGTACATGTGATGTATTCTCTTTTCTCTGTTCTATTTTTCTTTTCCAACTTAGTTCAGGACTTATGAAATGGATACTGTGAGCTGCAAATAGTTTGCAACAGTCTGAAAAAACACAGAACAAAGTCACACACTTATCAACATTAATAAATCTGAAAAATATAACCTTGAGAAAAAATAAGTAACAAGGTATAACATATCACATACATAGTATATATTTGCTATATATTTAATTGCACATATATACATATATATGGCATTCATGCTATATATTGCTATATATTGTGATAGCTACGTATATATTTAGAAATAGTGTTAGATACTTCCCTGACAAAAATACCAAATTCAAGACAATTTAAAAGGGGAAAAGAATACAAAGTACTTCAAATGTATCTGTAATGTTTCGGTTTTTCTAAACTAAGTCAAATTATTAATATTTGACAAAGTTAAGTAGTAATATTTCTCAACTTTACATCACACCTTGAAAGAATCACAAATCCTACTTTTTCCAAGAAAATCATTTATATATTTACAAACATTTGATTATAGTACACATTTATAGTAAGTTTTAGAGAAAAGTTTTGGTCATATCTTAGGAGCTATTTTAAGGATCTCCTATTTTGCTATAAGGATCTCCTATAAGGATAATTAATAGTGACTAGGTGTAATGGGCTGAATGGTGACCCTGCAAAATGATATGACCATATTCTAATCCTAAGAACCTATGAATATTACCTTATATGGTGAAAGATTGAAAATTACCTTCTATGGCAAAGTACATGATTAAGAATTTTGAGAAGAGTTTCTCCTAGATTTTCCAAGTAGGCTTAAGTGTCTTTATAAGAGTGACACAAAAAGTTAAAAATAGAACTACCACATAATGTAGTAATTCCTCTTGGGGGTACTGAACCACAGAAAATTAAAACACTGGGGTTCCCTGGGTGGCTCAGCAGTTTAGCGCCTGCCTTCAGTGCAAGGGCATGATCCTGGAGTCCCAGGATCCAGTCCTGCATCGGGCTCCCTGTATGGAGCCTGCTTCTCCTTCTGCCTATGTCTCTGCTTTTCTCTCTGTGTCTCTCATGGATAGATGGATGAAATCTTTAAATCTTTAAAAAAAGAAAAAAAGAAAATTAAAACACCAATTGAAGAGATATATGCACCCCTCTGCTCACTGCAGCATTATTTACAATAACCAAGATATGGAAGCAACCTAAGTGTCTATTAATAGGTGTCTATTAATAGGTGAATGGATAAAGAAGATATGGTACATATATACAATGGATATTATTCAGTCATAGAAAGAATGAATTATTGCCATTTGCAACAACGTGGATGAGCCTAAAGCATGTTGTGATAAGTAAAATATGTCAGACATAGACAAATACCATATGATTTCACTTGTATGTGGAATCTAAGAAAACAAAACAAGTGGACAAACAAACAGAAACAGATTCATAAATACAGGAAACAAACTGATGGCTACCTGCAGGCGGGAGTGTGTGTGAAATAGGTGAAGAGCATTAAGGGGAACAAACTTCCAATCATAAAATAAGTAAGTCATGGGGATGTAATGTACAACATAGAGAATATAGTCAATAATATTACAAGTTTGTATGGTGACAAGTGGCAACCAGACTTATCATGGAGATCATCTCCTAATGTATCAAAATACTGAATTTTTGGGATCCCTGGGTGGCGCAGTGGTTTGGCACCTGCCTTTGGCTCAGGGCGCGATCCTGGAGACCCGGGATCGAATCCCACATCGGGCTCTCGGTGCATGGGGCCTGCTTCTCTGCCTGTGTCTCTGCCTCTCTCTCTCCCTCTGTTACTATCATAAATAAATAAATTAAAAAAAATACTGAATTTTTGAATCGTCATGATGTGTATCTGAAACTAACAGGATATTGTATGTCAATTATAAAAAATTTAAAATTCTGCTCTTCCTCTTCCCCTAAGCAACCTGAGGTGAACTCTGAAAATGGTTTGCTATTCACTTGACCCAGAAAACCCTACAAAATCATGCAAATCAAGAGGTTCAAATCTTTGTGTTCACTTTAAGAACACACATGAAACTGCCTAAGCCATCAAGAGTATCCATATCCAAAAAGCCACCAAGTATCTGAAAGATATCACTTTGCAGAAATAGTGTGTGCCATTCTGTCACTACAGTGGTGAAATTGGTAGATATGTCCAAGCCAAACAGTGATGCTGGACACAGGGTTGGTGACCCAAGAAGAGTGCTGAATTTTTACTGTACATGCTTAAAAACGCAGAGAGTAATGCTGAACTTAAGGGTTTAGATGGAGATTGGTCATTGAACACATCCAGGTGAACAAAGCCTCCAAGATGTTGCATAGAATTTACAGGGCTCATGGTCATTTTAATGCTTACATGAATTCTCCCTACCACATCGAGATTATCCTTACTGAAAAAGAGCAGATTGTTCCTAAACCGGAAGAGGAGGTTGCACAGAAGAAAAAAATATCCCAGAAGAAACTGAAAAAACAAAAACTTATAGTTTGGGAGTAAATTCTGCATAGAATAAATGCAAATTTAAAATTTTTTAAATTCAATTTTTTAAAAGAGGCTAATGAAAAAATAGTAAAAAATAAAATAAAATAAAATAAGATGCGGTGTTGACTACATGTAGACAATAATACCTAAAAGTTGCATAGTTTTCACTATGCAAAATCTTTATCTGCATTGCCTTATGTAGATACCTGGTTGAATTGAATTTTCTATAAATGGCTCCTAATAATCAAATATGATCAATTGACTAAAAAGTAAAATTTGTAATGGGCCCACATTACCTATTCATGCATTGTAAGCATTAAAGTCTTTAAAAATAGTTGTTAGGCCTTGATAATTTCAGAGCCCTTGGTGGAAACTTGGATGAGACTGGTGACAACCTTGGATGAAACTCTGCACATTTATAATTTAAATTCTGATACTTTGAAGATGAAGTTTATTTTCATTAAAAAAATGAGATGAAGGAAAATAACACAGATAAGGAAGCAATGTGACCATGGAGGCAAACTCTAGAGTGATGCAGCTATCTATCAAGGAATGTTAAGAGTCACCAGAAGCTGGAAGAAGCAGAAATAGATCGTACCCCTACAACCCCCCTAGAGGAAGTGCAACCTTGCTGACACCTTAATTTCAGACTCCTGGCCTCCAGAACTGCAAGAGAATAAATTTTGTTGTTTTAACTCACCCAATTTGTAGCAATATGTTACAGCAGCCACAGTAAATTAACACACTAAGTCAGCTTGGCCAGGGGGATATTCTTTGTATGACATGAAGATTAACCCTGAGCTTCCAGAAGAATATGAGTTAAGATTCTTACCTTGAGGGATCCCTGGGTGGCGCAGTGGTTTGGCGCCTGCCTTTGGCCCAGGGCATGATCCTGGAGACCCAGGATCGAATCCCACATCAGGCTCCCGGTGCATGGAGCCTGCTTCTCCCTCTGCCTCTCTCTCTCTCTCTCTCTGTGTGTGACTATCATAAATAAATAAAAATTAAAAAAAAAAAAAAGATTCTTACCTTGAATGGCCAAGAGACTTTAGCGAGAAACCCAATGGGGACTCCTTTACAGTGAAAGTCGGGATACTTCTCCATGAGATCAGGATTTTATGATGATTAAATAATTGAAACGTGTATTTACCTGGGGTGGACCCAATATTTTAGGAAGAAAACTGAGGCAAAATAGATTTGTTGGGGTGATTTTATGTAGGAAATCTGTATCCAGAAACCTAGTTAGGGAGACTCATGCTAAACACTTTTCTTTCCTCAGTCCACAATACCAGAAATATCCTTAAAATCTTTTTCTGCACAAATTTCCTCATTGGTTGCAGGGGTTTTAAAATATGTGCACATATCCTTTAATAGCACCTCTTTTATTTTTATTTTTTAATAATAAATTTATTTTTTATTGGTATTCAAATTGCCAACATACAGAATAACACCCAGTGCTCATCCCGTCAAGTGCCCCCCTCAGTGCCCATCACCCATTCACCCCCACCCCCCGCCCTCCTCCCCTTCCACCACCCCTAGTTCACCTCTTTTAAAAAGCAGAAACTAATCGCCCTCCCTTTGAATATGGGTTGTATTTAGTTATTCACTTTTGAGAGATACAGGAGGCCAAAGCGACAACATGATTTCCAAAATAAGGACATAAAAAAGCATCATAGTTTCTTCCTTGCTCTTTCATTTAGATGACTTGCTCTGGGAGAAGCCAGCTGCCATAAAGGCAGCTGCAATAATGAGAACAGTCAAGCTGCATGAGGGAAAAGTCCACTAGCAAGAAACTGAGCCCTCCTGCCAAGAGGAAAGAGGAAACTGAGGTTTCCCGACAGCAGGCAGCTTAAAATGACTGCAGCCCTGGCTTCTTAACTGCAGCCTCATAAAAGACCCTGAGCCAGAACCACCCAGGTGAGCTGCTCCTGAATTCTTAACCCACAGCAGAAATTATGAGAGAATAAATATTGATTATTTTAATCTGCTAGATTTGGGGCAATTTCTTACACAGTAAGTAATACATTGATGTACCTTACAAATGAAGTGCCATCTTTGTTCAGGATGCTCTAATGTAATGAATGCCCGAATTATCCATTGATGTATTAGAAGATATTTTTTTAAAGATTTTATTTATTCATGAGAGACTCAGAGAGGCAGAGACATAGGCAGAAGAAGAAGCAGGCTTTTCGCAGGAAGCCTGATGCAGGACTCAATCCCAGGACCCCAGGATCATGACCTGAGCCAAAGGCAGACACTCAACCACTGAATCACCCAGGTGCCCCGATTTACTAGAAGTTATTATCAAATAACAACATAATAAATGATTCAGAACATCACTACTGCCACATAGTGAGTTTAGGAATAATATTATTTGTTGAGTATTTAATGTGTACTGTGAATTTTAACAGAGAGAAAACTTAGCCTTTAAGAACAATGCCTAGGGCAGCCTGGGTGGCTCAGTGGTTTAGCGCCGCCTTCAGCCCAGGGCATGAACCTGGGGACCCCGGATCGAGTCCCACATCAGGCTCCCTGCATGGAGCCTGCTTCTTCCTCTGCCTATGTCTCTGCCTCTCTCTCTGTATGTCTATCATGAATAAATTAATAAAATCTTAAAAAAAAAAAGAAAAGAAAACAATCCCATTTACAACTGCACCAAAAATAATAACATTTCTAGGAATAAACTTAACCAAAGAGATGAAAGATCTGTACTCTGAAAACGATGAAACACTGATGAAAGAAATTGAAGATGACACAAAGAAATGGAAAGACATTCCATGTTCATGAGTTGGAAGAACATATTGTTAAGATGTCTATACTACACAAATTAATCTACACATTTAAACAATCCCTATCAAAATAACCAAAGCATTTTTCACAGAACTAGAACAAACAACCCTAAAATTTGTATGGAACCACCAAAGACCCCAAATAGCCAAAGCAGTCTTGCAAAAGAAAAACAAAATCAGAGGTATTACAATTCCAGATTTCAAGTTATACCACAAAGCAGTAGTAATTAAAACAGTATACTGCTGGCATAAAAATAGACACATAGGGCAGCCCTGGTGGCTCAGTGGTTTAGCACTGCCTTCGGCTCAGGGTGTGATCCTGGAGACCCAGGATTAAGTCCCACGTCGGGCTCCCTACATGGAGCCTGCTTCTCCCTCTGCCTGTGTCTCTGTCTCTCTGTGTGTGCGTCTCTCATGAATAAATGAGTGAAATCTTAAAAAAAAAAAAAAAAAGACACATAGACCAACAGAATAGAAAACCCATAAATAAACCCACAACTATATGGTCAATTATCCTTTGAGTAGTACAGGTTTCTGTTGCTATCCAAAAACAGTGTTTCCATGAAACCTTTTGTAAGCCAAAATGGTGTAAACTGAAGAAGTTAATACCTTTAATTTATGTGGAAAAAAATCTTTGAGAATTCTCAGACCCCAAAAATAGCCTCTCTTCAGCTTCTCTGATATCTTAGGGCACATCTTGCTAACAAGTGCATGAAATAAATTGAGATAAAGCACAGAAGCTCACAGACACAGGTCGAAGCTGTGATGCCTTGATGCTGAGATACTGAGCATGCATAGTTCCTGGGAAGGAGCTTGGCAGTGTTACTCTCACTGTTCAGGGTGTGTGCCGCCTCTATAAGGGCTCACTGCAAAAGAAATTCTGAGTGCTATTTTAGCTTTTCGCCTTTTCTTATAAAGTGAAAACCTCTTCGAATTTGTTTCAGTTTACAGAAAAATGTACTAATGTAGGCCTTTTGTAAAAATGAAGTAGTGCAATGTGAACTTTCAAAAAGTGAGCGATACTTACATTGGATTATAACTCAGAACATAAAATAAATATTCTTGAGTCTATATCAAATTTAAGAAATTTTTTTAAAAGATTGTATTTATTTATTCATGAGAGACACACAGAGAGAGAGAGAGAGAGAGAGAGAGGAGAGACACAGGCAGAGGCAGAAGCAGGCTCCTCACAGGGAGCCAGACATGGGACTCGATTCCGGGTCTCCAGGATCACACCCTGGGCTAAAGGCAGAGGTTCAACCGCTGAGCTACCCAGGCATCCCCCAAATTTAAGAAATTGAATAAATGAATAAGTTAATGAGAAGAGACAAATCTCCTTCACAGAAGGATTCCAAATAAGTTATGCATGTATGCCACCCTCAAGGAGCAGGAGCATAACTCCTCACTCCCTAAGTGTGAGCTGCGCATAGGGAATTCTTCCAGACTGTATAATACAAAAAAGGTGGAAGAGGGCAGGAGAGAGTAGCTTTACAGTGGAAAAACTTGACAGACACTACCATCCAATTAAGGTCAACACCAAAAGTGATAAGTCATATTGATAGGCTATATCCTTGATATGATAGATAATAATGGCACTTCATCTCTGTGGTCTTTCTCCTAAAAACTTAGAACAATGAGGAGAAAACATCAAGCAAATATGAACATCAAGCAAATATCAAATAAGGGACAAACTACAAGATACTTGACAATACTTCTCAAAACTGTCAAGGTCATTGAAAACAAGAAAAGAGAAGTCTGAGAAACTTTCACAACCAAAAGGAGCATAAGGAGACACGACAACCAAATGTAACGTGGGACCCAGGATGGGCTCTTAGAACAGAAGAAAAACATTAGGTAAAAAATAAGGAAATCTGAAAATGTTTGGGTTCATTGATGGTAACCAATAAACCATCTTAATGTATAATGTTAACAATAAGGGAGACTGAGTATGGGGTATCTGTCTTCAGAATATTCCTATAAGCCTAAAACTGTTCTAAAAAATGAAATATATTGTTATTAAGGAAATATTTAACACTGATGGAGAGAACACTGGATTTACAGATCTGAGTCCGAAACCTGACTCCACCCATGATTTGGTTCATGATTTCAGTAAGCCCCTTTATTTTTATTAATTTTTTTTTTCAGTAAGCCCCTTTAAATCTCAGACATTGGGGCAGCCCCGGTGGCCGCAGCGGTTTGGCGCCGCCTGCAGCCCAGGGCATGATCCTGGAGACGGGGGATCGAGTCCCACGGCCGGTTCCCTGCATGGAGCCTGCTTCTCCCTCCGCCTGTGTCTCTGCCTCTCTCTGTGTTGCTCATGAATAAATAAATAAAATCTTAAAAAAAAAAATAAATCTCAGACATTGGTTTACTCACCTTATAGTTCACAGACTGAGAATCCTGAAGTCTCTTTAACATCTGAAGTTCCATAAATCCATGGTTCTATTCCTTCATTAAGACAGTTATAGCTGAAAAGAGCACATGGAAAAATGGAGAAGCGTTCAAATTAATTCTTAATGCTTAATCAAACTTAAGTTCAGTAGAATGAGGATAATTTTTTTAATTTCAATAATTTTAACATTTCTTTATAACAATTCAAATGTTATCACATAGAACTTATGAGGATGCAGAAAGTGCAAGCAGAACTCAGTAACTAAAGGTAGTGAACAATTCTTATAAATTATCTCTGACACAGAACTGACTTTATTTAAGCTTGTATCATTCCCTATTGATGTATCACTTTGTACATGGAAAGTGTACAAAATTTTGGGGACACCTGGATGGCTCCCTCGGTTGAACATTCAACTCTTGATTTTGGCTCAGGTCGGGATCTCAGGGTCCTGGGATCAAGCCCCAGGGTTGGGCCCCCTGCTGGGCTGGGAGTAGGCTTCTCCTTCTCCTTCTGCCGGCCCTCCCCCGCCCAACCCTCCCGTTCCCTCATGCACGCTTGCGGTCTCTCTCAAATAAATTTTTAAAATCTTTAAAAAAACAAAAAATGAAAGTATACAATTTTTTCATAGTATTTGGAAGACTTAATATGTAGTGTCAGGATGTAGAATTAATTGAGTACCCTTTAATATCAGCATTCATTAATTGGCCCTAATTTTTCTAAAACAAAACCTACCTTTTTTAGCTTAGCATTTCACCAAAAAACATTTTATACATTAACTTTGTAAGTGTAAACCTTATGTGAGAGCAATAATCAAATTCGGGGTAAGGGTATCCTCCATAATTATTACATACTTAAAAACATCAGGGAAGTTTAAGGGCTAAGTTTTAGCATGTCTAATATATCCATGCTAGATTAAATTTTAAAAAAATTTAACAGAAACCAAATAATTTATAAAAATTCATTCTCTGGTCAGTTATCTGTGATAAGTCTGACCTTATGAGATGCCCATATGGTGTAAATTAGATTAAAATGTTTAATTTCTTATTTACTCTGACAATGGTTTAATCTAAGAGGAGACTCAGAGGCTTACGTTGGCCTGAAAGGTTAAGGATATGATAACACTATAGTGTGAAAAGTACAATAATATTTAGCAGAGTTTTTTTTTTTTTACTTTTTACGTGAAAAGGAGGCACAAAATGTCCCTCTCATATTTTAAATTACCATATCAAATAAATAAAAATAATAAAATAACCAGTAGCCAACTGTAGCTATATATATAATCACAATAATCCCTTCTACTACTAAATATTTTAGCATAGAAAAAGCATCATAAATAAAACTATAGCAAATACTCCTGGTGTAAAAGGAAACATTATCATGTTCTATTATTTAGCATGTGACCAAAAAAATTACCTTTCTTTGACTTTCAATAAAACGACATCTAAACCTTGAAGTAGAGGATCCCTGGGTGGCTCAGCAGTTTAGTGCCTGCCTCGGGCCCACAGGGTAATCCTGGAGTCCTGGGATCAAGTCCTACGTTGGGCTCCCTGCATGGAGCCTGATTCTCCCTCTCCCTCTGCCTGTGTCTCTGCCTCTCTCTCTCTCAGTCTGTGTCTCTCATGAATAAATAAATAAATCTTTAAAAAATAAAATAAAATCTTTATAAATAAAGAAAGAAAGAAACAAACCTTGAAGTAACACTCACCTATCTGAATAGAAGTTTTAGGGATCCCTGGGTGGCGTAGCGGTTTGGCGCCTGCCTTTGGCCCAGGGCATGATCCTGGAGACCCGGAATTGAATCCCACATCAGGCTCCCGGTGCATGGGGCCTGCTTCTCCTTCTGCCTGTGTCTCTACCTCTCTCTCTCTCTCTGTGACTATTTAATAATAATAAATAAATAAATAAATATTTTAAAAAAAGAAGTTTTAGAGCTATCGTCATATTTTCTTAGACTAAAGGAGGTAAGAACTGTGTTGTGTTTTTTCCATATGTTTCTGCACATTCTACCTTTAAAATACTATTTTCGTTAGTGTTTTCCTTGACATACAAATTTTGTTTAGTATCTTCCAAAGTGTAAACACTTCTATTTTGTTTTATTAATATTCTCATGGCAACATCAAGACTTAAGAAAATCTTTTAACCATCAAAAAGGCATTCTGGTAATACTTTTTTTGTTAGGTTTACAAATATTTCTTCGTATTATTTGCTTTTATCTCTCCTACCTACTGTTTCCTTCAGTTTTAGTGTATTTTAAATTTCTTCAAAATGATGGAATAAAAGAAGGAAATGTGTATATATGTATTAAATTTTTAAGTATTCATCTCCCTAATCTACTAAAATAAAACTCTTGCCAAGTCATTTTATCTTACTAGTATTTTACATAGAAAAAATTGTCAGAGAACAGTAATATCTGACACCCTGCGAACGTATTTTGAACTATGTTGGTTTCATGTCAGTTATAGACTACTAGGAGAACCCTGCTTATATCAGTAACCTTGGCCAAAACTATATAATACCTTTACATCAAAAACACTTCACAGGAATTACTCATCTTTGTTGATAGAAAGGAGGATTGCACAGAGAGATGATGTCTTCAATAGAGGGTTGTGTTTGGTGAAAAGAAAATAAAAATTCTAAATGTAACTAAGTAGTAAATCCAAAAGCCATTCCTTTCGAGACAAAATTCAAATTATGTTTCTACTTTCAGAATCCTTTTATCATTACAAGAGTTATTCTTCTCTGGTTCAAATCTTGCTTACCTCCTTTTTAAAGTTATTCCTGAAAACATTAGCCCAGATGACCTAATTTCAGATGGCTTATTTACCTGTTCATAGATTTATATGCCACCTGCTTTTGCTTTTTCTACAGATGCAAAGTCAACCTCTGGCGTAAAATTCTACTTTTCTCTTTCTGCCACACAAGTAGTAAATAACATTACCCAATAAATTTTAGCATTTCCCCAAATGTGTAGGATACAAAAAATGTATTCATTCATGTGAGATATAAAAATGTACACTCACACTTCTGAAATCAACAACCAGCCATTTCACACTTGGGCCAAAGGCAAACAAACATAATTCTCACTGGCAGCTGGACAACATTCCAAGCTGCCACCACATTAATTAACTCACCTCAATCAGATTCCACTTCGACTTGCACAGCTTGCTGCCAAGACGCCCAGCAATAAATTTTTAGGCTAAATACTGAACAAGGTAAGGAAATATCATATGGTATGTTGTTATAGAGGGTGAGATATTCTTGTTTAACACTGGTAGCAGGATTTTCTGTTTACATTTTGTTGTTCTCATGCGATTTAAGAAACATGAATATATATTCTTATTTGTCTTATTGCTTGTCTTATTGTGGTGGGGAATGGGACACTAACAAGATAACAAAATTCCTTTGTCTATAAGCTTCTATAGTTGATATTCCCTAAATTTCAGGGCAACAGCTTACTCACCAAGTACTGGGAACCTATTAATGGTAAATTATTAGTATTAAATTTGAGGAGAATATCAGAGAACAAAGAACTCAAATTTCTTTTTCATTGAGATCTATTGGGAATTTACAAATAAATAAAAACTACTTATAGTTGAAAGAAATTCAAATTTGGGAGTTTAAAAATTTGAGTCCGGTTTCTGCCTCTAACTGGTTGTGTCACTTTGGCCTAATCACTTGACTTCTCTGATATTATTTCCTCATCTGCAATATGAAGCAATGTGATGAAATGAGTGGTTCCTAATCCTTAATGCACATATCAATTTAAGGAATTGGTTAACAATGCAGATTCCTGGATGCCACTCCTAGGGACTGAAATTGATTAGGTTTGATGTGTAGCCCAAGAGTCCTCATTTGTAATGAGGCAAGAAATTCTTTTGCAGATAGAGAACCCATACTTTGAGAAATACTAGACTCTATAATATCTAAGATCCCTTTATTTTTAACAGTGTATTATTTAATCTACCAGTCATGTTATTGCTTTCACAACTCATGGTGTGATTTTGGGAAGAGGTCTAATTGGGAGTGATGATTCAAGACTTAATTTGCATTAGGAAGTTCAAATGCCTAGTTTAAAAGACTGGAAACACAAGAATACCACTAGCCAAAGTCACATAAGATTTTTCTGGGGTTGTGGGATGAGTGAGAGGATTAATAGCTGACTGGCTGCTCCCCCTAAAAACCCTGCCTGTAAAAAAAAAAAAAAAAAAAAAAAAAAAAAAAAAAAAAACCCTGCCTGTACATATAAGAACTCTCCAAATCTAGACAAAGAAAAACATTGAAAGCCATCTGCAAATCAGCTTTATTCATAGTCTTTATTACTCACCCAGCAGAAGTACTTCTGTGGTTATTTTCAAGATTTTATTTATTCATGAGAGACACAGATAGAGAGAGGGGGAGGGAGGGAGGGAGGGAGGGAGGAAGGGAGGGAGGGAGGGAGAAGCAGGTTCCATGCAGGCAGCCCAACACAGGACTCAATCCGGAGACTCCAGGACCAAGCCCCAGGCCAAAGGCAGGTTGCTAAACCACTGAGCCACCCAGGGATCCCTGTCTTTCTGCATTCTAAGGATGTTACTACAAATAACAAATGTTTTTATAAATGAAAATAATTTCATTTATTTTGCTTTTTGTGTACCTAGTACATTCTCCTATTTTAAATGCTAGAAATCAGAAAAATATTTCATACTTGTTTGCAACTCTATAAAAGTCTAGGAACTTTTGGAAATCTCTTTCTTCCTAGCTCCTAGGACATGATTCAATAAGGAAAGTAAAAGGCTCTTACTAGATCGAATATGCTTCGAGTTAATTTCAGATAGGTGCATATGGATTTAAGTTGTTTTTTTTTAATTTTTATTTATTTATAATAGTCACAGAGAGAGAGAGAGAGAGAGAGAGAGAGAGGCAGAGACACAGGCAGAGGGAGAAGCAGGCTCCATGCACCGGGAGCCCGACGTGGGATTCGATCCCGGGTCTCCAGGATCAGGCCCTGGGCCAAAGGCAGGCGCCAAACCGCTGCGCCACCCAGGGATCCCCGCATATGGATTTATACTAAGCTATGTATCTTCTTCCATCCAAACCCTTTTATAGCCAGCAGAGAGCTATCCCATAAGACATCTGTTTGAGGTAGCCTAAAATTAGGAAAAACACAACCTTAACTGGCCCACATAGATTATTAGTATGCAGCACAGGCCTTTCTCATCATATTACAAACTCAACAGACTCGAAGTCTCAAAAGCAGATTTCATTACTTCACTACTTAAAACTGAAATCAGGGGTACTTGGCTGGCTCAGTGGTTGAGCATCTGCCTTTGGCTCAGGTCGTGATCCCAGGGTCCTGGAGTCCTGCATCTGGCTCCCCACAGGGGGTCTGTGTATCTCATGAATAAATAAATAAAAAACCTTTTTTAAAAACCACGAAATCAATGGGAGGCGTTCAAGGCAAACTTACTTCTGAGAGTTGAGCAGACAGGTCTGGTTGTTGTGAACGATTCATATGGGGGAAGGTGGGAGAGATATGGCTAGAAATGTAGGTTTTGGGGAATCATATTATGTCAATTAAAACATACCAACTTCCTTATTTTCTATCAATGGAAGATGTAAAAAGGCAATGTAACTTGCTTTTTTATTTATCTGCACAAAAGAAATCTGATTCTTTTAGATTTAATCAGTTTCTTCTTAGCTACTCTAATCACTACAAAAATCTCCAAATTCTAATAAGGTTCCTTACGGGATGGGTGCATGGTCTCTTATTGATCATTGTGTTCTCCTCAGTTACTAAAATCACTCTCTTAGTAGATGCTCAGTAAAGAATGTTGGACTAAAGATACATTGGCAGAGAAGTATTGAATTCTGCTGCAGACTTCTTCATCCCCTGCAGGTGGTGCTGGGAGACAGGTTCTTTGTTTATTTACTTATTCATAACGCTCTGAGCTGTAAAGGTGTTCTCCGTACCTGGTTTAAAGCTGTAGTAATGACATTTCGTCCTTCCCTTCACTCTAGTTACTGAGTCACAGAAGAGAGCCAAAACACTGAAAAAGATGATGAAAGGGAAAAGAGACGCTAAAGTGGTATCGCCTGCCCTTGAAAAGATTCTGTAGGACTTTCAGGGAAAGAGACTTTGTACATTTCTACTTTCCAAAAGAGAACATATATTCAGGAAATTATTCTGTAGTATTGAACATTACCCCAGATCTACTGTATTAGCTCTGATACTGTAATTGTCAACCCTATACTTCCAGTATTTCTCACCATGGTTTGATAGGACTGGTTGCTGGTATTTGGGACTTCAACCTTTAAGACTTCCTATCCACCCCACAACCTATCCACCATGCCTCCCAGTCACAGCTGCTCTCTGCTCTATAATCCTCCAGTTTCAGAAATGTATCGCTACCTCCTAATACCTGAATCTCCCACTTAATTGAGAGCTGCTATAGGGTAGGGATTATGTCATTATCATCTTTGTATCACTAGTTCTTACTTGATGCTTGGAATGTAGTGGATACTTTGGCAAAGTAGTAGACACCAAATGAATTGAATGAATGAAGCAATTAACAAATCAGTAACTGCCTGGAACTAAGCACGCATTTCTCTTCTATCATTCTTGTCCTGGAAATTTCTGAAGCCAAAAGTAGAGATCTGTGACTATAGCCATAAATAAGGAAGCTGGTATGTTTTAAATGACATAATATGATTCCCCAAAACCTACATTTCTAGCCATATCTCTCCCACCTTCCCCCATATAAATCTTTCACAACAACCAGACCAGTTTGCTCACTTTCTCTGATATGCCTTATGCTTTCCCAGCACTGAAATAATGCCATCTCTCTATTTTTCTCCCAGTCTATTTTCAGCAATAATTCTCTAAGTAGTTCTCAGGGAGCTCACAACATCAACACTTTGTTCGTAAAAACAGTAACATGCTGTTTGCCTTCTCACTCTCATTCTTTTGCAAATGAACAGTGGAATTTTCCAGAGGCTGTATAATGTGTAATATCACAACAGAAGCAGGTATGAGAATCCTGCTGTCTTCTATTAAGCCATATATTAAAATGCAAAATGTAAAACAATAAGCATTTTTTTCACTAACTGGTTTTGTTTTAGAAAAATATAGTTATTTTTCATAAGAATATATTATTTATGTTAACATGTATTTTTTTTAAAATAAATTAATAGATACTTATTGGGATGCCTGGGTGGCTCAGTGGTTGGGCATCTGCCTTCTGCTTGGAGCTTGACCCCGGGGTCCTGGGATCAAGTTCCATATCGGGGTCCCCGCAGAGAGCCTGCTTCTCCCTCTGCCTATGTCTCTGCCTCTGTCTGTGTGTCTCTCATGAATAAGTAAATAAAATCTCTTTTTTTAGGTATTTCAAGTTTTGAAAATATTTATTACAAGAAGATTCCCTTTCCCATATTAAAAGGAAAGCATATTACTGGAAATATTCAGAGGATGGAAACTAGGTTAAACCAATTCCCAAGTCTTCATCAAATAAGGTTATAAAAAGGTAGTTTGGAACTTAAAATTAGGGAAGCCTATACACAATTTAGAGGGGAAAGAGAAAAACAGAACAAAGTGAGAATGATCGTTTACACCTTACAGTCTTTAATTAAGCACATAAAACTGTACTATTTAATATATTTCACCACGAACTTTTTGTGAAATTCAGATCGCAGTGTATCATTTACAAATCTTATGTCTTTCTTCTGATCATCTACACCTTTTGCACAGTTCTTGAAAACAACATCGTCGTCCCACCTTCTTTTAACTTTGAAGTTGGCTGAGGCTGGGATGGACCAATGAGATTGAGGGTTTCCACTCAAAATATTTTCCATACGTATTCTTTCTTCTTCAGCTTTCTGTTCTTGTTCCTCCCTGGCCTGCTCTTCAGCTCTTTCTTTTTAAAAATTTTCTAGTTCTGCAAGAAGAGCTGCAGTGTCATTATCATCACTCTCCTCTTCAAAATCTTCATCCTCGTCTTCCTCATCTGTTAGAGGATCATCTGCATCAAGGTTGGCAGCAGGAATCTGGTCTAACAGAGGCTTCTTTGACACCGACGAGGAGGTTGTATGTTTTCTTGTTGGACGGTCTCTATTTTTTTCTCTTGCAGCAGCTTGCTCTCTCTCTTCCAGCTCCTTCCTGAAGTCATGGTTGTGACCCTCTTCAGGGACATCCTGAGTCGTTTGTCTATATTTTATCTTTGTATGAGAAGGTAGGTCTCTACTTGAATACTTCTTTGAGAGTTGGCTCAAATCACCTTCTCCTTTTCCTCTCCCACCTCTCGCAGGTTCAAAAGTTGGCCTAGCTGCTGTTATCATCTTTTATGCTTTAAAGAAAAACTCCCAGAAGCCTCTGCCAAATAAATAAAATCTTTTAAAAAAAGATATTTATTGATTTTCTTGATTTTAATTTAATATGATAAATACAAAGAGATAGAACCCATGTAAGCAAAAACTCTTTTGGGTCCTCGGTAATTTTGAAGAGCATTTTAAGAGTCCCAAGGCCAAAGAGTTTGTCAATGCTGATCTAAATCTTCTGTATCCTTTAAAGTCCAAATCAAAGCCTTCCTCTTTGATAAGCTATTTGCCATTGCAACTAGAAAGAATCTCCTCTGTCTAATCTGAACACTCAGGACACGTACACACTTAGGGTTCTTTTGCACTATTCACTTAATACAGAGCTTTACCAAAAAGGATAATATTGTTATGTTGATTAAGAATGATTATTAAAGACCTTTTTGTTTGATGGTGAATCATAAACAATCCTTTTCCAGTCTCTGATGATAATCTTCCCAGCCTTCAAGGAAAATAAAGGATTTTCTTGACTTTTCAATCTCCCTTTTTCACTGAAGATATTGATAAAGTTACATGTATATATAAAGCATTTGTTATGTATTTTTTAAAAGATTTTATTTATTTATTCATAGAGACAGAGAGAGAGAGAGAGGCAGAGACACAGGCAGAGGGAGAAGCAGGCATCATACAGAGAGCCTGACGTGGGACTTGATCCAGGGTCTCCAGGATCACGTTCTGGGCTGCAGGAGGCGCTAAACTGCTGTGCCACGGGGGCTGCCCCTGTTATGTATTTTTATTACAAACCTAAAAATGTTCATTGCAAAGGAATGAAACATAAATTAGAAATTTAAAATTTATATTCACCCGCAATGCCATCAACCTGAGGTAAAAACTGCTAACATCTTAGTGTATAAATCTCCCATCTTCTACTCTACATTTGTCTTTTCACTGAATTAAGTTATACTGAAAATACTTCCATCATTTTTATGATATTCTAAGATGTTTTTTTGTTTCTTGCACTTACCATCATACGATGTCATATAGGGATATTTAAAGAAACTGGTAGTGTTCATTTTTCTTTTGATAATGTTCATTTTAGTAAGTGGGTGATAGACACACAGGTATTCATTTTTCTTTAAATTAAATAGGTAGTTTAATTTCCTTTTATGTGAAGAATAACTATCATAAATGAGTTTTCATAACAAATGAATTTTTAAATAATATATGAAGAACACTCTTCTATGTCAGTAAGCATTTGTTACCTTAAATCTGTAATAGTCAATTATATAATATAACTTATAGGATTTATTTAACCTATGTTTAACTCCACTGTTAAGCACTTAAACTATTCTAATTTTCAAAGCTACAAATAATGCTTGGATTGTCTTGGCAAACCAAGAAACACCCTTAACTATAGAGAACAAACTGATGGTTACCAGAGAGGAGATAAGGGGTATAGGTTAAATAGGTGTTGGAGCTTAAGGGGTGCACTTGTGATGACTACCAGGTGATATTTGGAAGTGTTGAATCACTATGTTGTATGCTTGAAATATAAACTGTATGGTAACTAACTGGATTTGAAATAAAAACTTTAAAAAGGAGTTTTTCAAGCCATGAAGACATTTTGACACAAAAATTTGCATTAGGAAACTATGAGGAAGACATGTAATCAGCATTGGAGAGAATGGATCATCTGATTATGGGTGATACTTTCCTTGTACCCAAGTATTTTATTAAAAAACAACTTTACTGGGGCACCTAGGTGGCTCTGTCAGTTAAGTGTCTACCTTTGGCTCAGGTTGTGATCCCAGGGTCCTAAAATCGAGCCCCATGTCAGCCTCCCTGCTCCATGAGGAGGAGCTTACTTATTCTTCTCCCTCTGCCTGCTGCTCCCCCTGCTTGTGCTCTCTGTTAAATAAATAAATAACATCCAAAATAAATTAAAAAATAAAAATAAATTTAAAAACTTTACTGCTGGCATTGTATACCCTAGATCTGCACTGTCCAACATGGTAGCCACTAGCCACATATGTCTATTTAAATTTAATTAAAATTAATTTAATTAATTATATTTAGCTAAAATTAAATAAAATTGTAAATTCAGTTCCTCACTCACACTAGCTACGTTTTAAATGCCCAATAGCTCCACATAGCTATTAGCTACCCTATTGGACCACACAGAACATTTACATCATAGCAGAAAGTTTTATTGGACAACATTGATGTACAAAAATTACATATAGCATCAAATAGTAATCAGTATTATTAGCCAACCCTAAATAAATTTTAACTATATCTAAAAAGGTGATTATTTCTCTGTCATAACATAGGATAATTTCATATGCTCCTAATTAATTGGTTAAAAAATAGTATTAATTGAGCAATGTAGCAAACATGCACTGGAGAACTGTTTCAGTGAACTCACATGAACTATAGAACATTTCTTACTTTCATCCATCCTGTTAAAAATAAATGACAAGAGCATATGTACCCTTCAAAATGTATACGAGCCTCATTTTAGTTTTTTTTAAGTTATTATTTAAAATCTAGTTAGTTAACATATGTGGTAAAATTGGTTTCAGGTGTAGAATTTAGTGACTCATCACTTACATATAACACCCCAGGCTCATCACAGCAAGCTTCATAAGTTTTAAAATGCTTACTTCCTATGAATACTAGAGAAATTCTTCTCCCAAAAATAGCTGGGGAATAAGTTAAGTTGTATGAGAATGAGTGGAAGCAGAGACTAATATTAATGTACTTTCTTGGACATGCTTAAAGTTCTGTTGTCTTTTAAACATTCTTTGAGAGGTTAAACTTTTTGAACTTAGAAATGAAGAACACTTGCCTGATGAAAGCAACTTTTTTCCCATTGCCATCTTTCCAAGAACATGGACAGTCAGAGCATTCCAATATATCTCCTGCCAAAGGCTTTTGGAGAATGACTAGAGACTGAGGTTGTTCTGGAACTGGAATCAGCTATATTTTTCTTTCTGTTGTCAGCATACACTGGGAAGTACACCTGCTGCACAGAGCTCATCGTTTCTAAAATAATCTGAGAGTTTATTACTCATGCCAAAACTGTCCAAGTCAGGCAGTTCCAGAGAAACTGGAATTGCAAACAGAGAAACTGCTTTGATCCAGAATTTTCAGGGTGTAATGCTGTGGCTCACTCCCTCATTATGAATGGATTCAGAATAGGAAAAAGTTAGAAGTCTAGCCTATTGGATCAGTTGCTTGTGATAATAAAGCTATCAGAAGCCTGTGATGTGCTTTTGTCTGGTATAGTTTTTTTATTAACTCTTTCAACTCTTTTTTTACACAGAATTGAAAAAAGTTTGGTTCAACAGATACTTTTTAAAAAATATTTAATTTATTTATTCATGAAAGACACACAGAGAGAAATAGAGGCAGAGACACAGGCAGAGGGAGAAGCAGGCTCCATGCAGGGAGCCCAACGTGGGACTCGATCCCGGGACCCCAGGATCAGGCCCCGGGCTGAAGGCAGCGCTAAACCACTGAGCCACCAGGCTGCCCCTCAACAGATACTTTTAACAATACTTTCTGTCACAAAACCAACTACAAATTTGGCCCCACAAGATGCTCATTCTTTAGTGAATGATAGCAACAGATAAATAAGAGCTAGGAGAGTTAAGGAAAGACTGCAAGGAAACGGGGTCACATGACTCACCAGTAAGATTTCCTGGAAGTAATGATAACCAAGGAGAGTCTTGAAAGATAAATGCCTTCTTTCCTAGCTAGGCAAAGAAAGGGTAAGAAAAAGTTTTAGGTAAAGAAAAACATGAGCCAAAGTACAGAGGTGAGAAAACAGCATAGTAAATTCTGGGGATTACGTGAAATCTCATATTACCAAAATAAGTGTCAGGAAGGTAGACCGAGGCTAGAACATTGTATTCCGCACTAAGATTAATTTTCTACTGCAGGTGTTGGAGAATTATTATATGGTTTCTTAGGACAAGTGATCTGCTCATATTTGTGTTTTAGATGAACTACTTTGTTAGACGCTGGAAACTGTACGGATACAGAAGCTGCAGATTTGAGAAGTATTAGGAATAGAGTATGACCTGATGAAATTAAAAGAGATGCCAAATAATTTTCAAAAGTAGTAATAATTAAGGAATGAAATAAAAGGGAAACTAAATATGAGAGAGTCAAAGTATTCAGGAAGCAGGAAGGACTTTTCATTTGTTTTGTTTGGTTGGTTGCTCGGTTTTTATTAGAACCTCTATGAAAGAAAAGTAGAGAACAGAAATGGGAAAATACAATACAAAAATTTTAGGAAAGGGCAACCCTGTCAAGCCCCCTCTAACTTTTGAGAGATTTCTCTGTATCTCTGCTTAATACACTTCTCTTTGCTCAAAAAAAAAAAAAAAACAAAAAACAAAAAACAAAAAAAAAAAATAGGAAAGAAATTACCACATGGAAAACAAAGAAAGGAAGCACTGATAGTACAGTCAGAAAAGTCCTGATAATGACTCTGAGCAAACTAAAAGTCAAGTACTAACCTGTACTAAGGAAATCCAACAGACAAAGATCTTCATTAGTGATACAGAACTGAGGAGCAGGCAGCAATTCTCCTGGTTATGGAGATGATGTAATTACACTGAAAAAGAAGAAATAAAACAGATAAAAATTAACATGTTTAAGAAGATAGCAAGTAAGTAGGTGAAAAAATAAATAAACTCCAAATTAAGCTCTAGATCTCTATGTCTCCAAGAGCTGTAGTATTCAAACCTCAATCTACCAAAAGAATTGTGTGTTCTTTTCTTTTTCTTTTTTTTTCTATAAATGGATGCCATAAAAGTTGTCTTGCCAGTCAGGTACTTTAAAGAGCAGGGAAAATTTTTATTTGACTTAAAAATAAATAGAATCTCTTAAAATAGGACTGTATGGTTTCCTGCCTCCAAAACATTCATGACACCATCTGCATCTTGAGGATTTGGACAAGTATTTTTATTGCTTTTGTAGATGCTCCAACAAAATATCTCATACACAGAAAACTTTTCAAAACTGTTTTAATTACTTATTCTTCCAAAATGAACAGATTAATAACCAAAAGAATAAAAGTAAAGTGGTGCTGAATAGGAAATCCAACGAGTAAAAAATAATGTGCAGGAACTGGAAGCAAAATCTTTTCTTGCTCTTGAGAAAACACAGCCAAAAATCTTAAGATGATGTTGGATTATTGCGCACAGTTCCTGACTAGTTCACCAAGTGAAACAAAAGTTGCAAATGTTTTTCTATGCTTCTTCTAACATTTTGGGAAAGGTTTCTGAAAGGAAAGAAAGCAATCTTAATTTAAGTAAATCACACACACAAACTTGGCAAGCCTGCGAACACACAAACACACACACAGAGGAACACACTTTTTTTCCTCTATAGGAAGAGGTAATAAACTACTTGAATAACTTCCATTTAAATAATTTTAAATTGAAAAAGTATGAAGTATCTCTAATGTTTACAGAAGGAGGGCTCCAGTCACTTTAATAGGATCATTTTTTAATAGGGAAAACAATAAAACATAATTTGAAAAAAAAAAAAAGGAAGGGATCTATAGCAAATTATAAATGGGTAAAAAATAACTATCTGTATGAGATCTAATATGTTGGGTTTATTTTTTTTTCTTAGATTTTATGTATTTATTCATGAGAGACACAGAGAGAGGCAGAGACATAGGAAGAGGGAGGAGAAGCAGTTTCCATGCAGGGAGCCCTATGTGGGAACTCTAGGATCACGCCCTGAGCCAAAGGCAAACGCTCAACCACTGAGCCACCCAGGTGTCCCCTCAATTGTTAAGTTTCAATTGCTTTTGAATTTTTTATCTTCAACTGGGTAAAATTGCTCTTTGTGGGTAAAATATCTGTTATATAAAAAAATAATGCAATATAAATTTTGCTTATCTGATATAGGACAAAATATAATTTATTGAAATTATATAATTCAAAGCAACTGCCATTACTCAAATAACCAAATGTCTTATTACATGGTTATATATGGAATAATTCAAATTTTTATAATTCAAAATATTCGATTGCATATAATTAATTAACTAATTATAATATTTTAAACAATCCAATTATAAATTTTAACTATTTATGTGTAAAAATGTATAAATGGTAAATGCATACTTTAAAAGACAAAAAAAATTCCAATTAAGAAAACCACATAAAATGAAAAGCATGAGAAACAAATTTACAAAAATTTAGTATAATTAGACCCTATCCATTTTAAAATGTGAAATATAAAGTAACTGAAATTTTAAGCACGTATGCAAGTTAAATAATAATAACAGCAGCCACCATTAAGTGCTTACTCTGTGTTAAGCACCGTGCTGATTATTTTATGAACATTTTCTTATGTAATCACAATCATGTATCAGGGGCCTCACAAAACATCTATACATGTAGAATGCTTTTAAATTTTCAAAAAACATTTTTTCCTGCCAAAAAAACCCAAAACATTCATATAACTCTCATGATCTTCAACATTATGCTCTGAGACAAAAGGCAACTGCAATTATTAGCCCTATGTAAATTATAGATTAAAAAGTAAAAGGATATAGGGGCAGCCCCAGTGGTGCAGCAGTTTTGCGCCGCCTGCAGCCCAGGGCCTGATCCTGGAGACCCTGGATCGAGTTCCACGTAAGGCTCCCTGCACAGAGCCTGCTTCTCCTTCTGCCGGTGTCTGTGCCTCTCTCTCTCTGCATCTCTATGAATAAAGAAATAAAATCTTTTAAAAAAAAGGATATAGAGAATAAATCACTCCATTAATAAAAAAGACATAATTACATACTTAGTTCTCTAACTTCTAACCCCAATTCACTATCCACTAGTTAACATTAATATCAGAGAGCCCCAGTGATCCTAAATGTTTTAGGGAATAACTTAAAATTAATCAGCAAGCATTCAGTGAGTTTCTATATTGTATAAAGCACAGAAGTATTTGTGTGATACAAAAAGAAGTAGGAAAAAAGGGAACAATTGCAAAAAGAAAAGAATGTAAAATTCCATTGAAGAATTTGGTATCTGAGAAGAGAACATTAATTTTTAGAATAATTATAAAATACCACTAAGTGTAAAATAGCAGTAGTGAAAACTCCCTGATCAATTAACCCAACGCCACTCAAATCTGCTGGTAATAAATTATGTATCTTCTATTATTTGGACTAATAATATTCCAGAAAACTTCATTGAACTAGCCTAATTCTTTGTTAAACAGAAACTCTAATATATAAAATATTGCTACAAAGGGAATGGCCAGCAGCTAGAAAGAAAATACCAGGCAATCTTTTAGAAATTTCTGTTCTAATATATTTGTTATAAGCAGAATTTTATTTGAGTTGAACTTATAAGGAACCAAAATATTTGTCAAAACCTCCCCCCAAAAGTTATTAATGAGTATAAATGGAAAAGTTTAAGTTACTAATGACCATACTTAAAATAAAAATTAAGCAGACATTACTATGGGGGAAAAAACTTTACATGATTATAAGACAAAAAAGAAAAAATATGTGATTTATTCTCAAATAGTATTTGGCTAGGAATATTGTTTAAGGAATGGTAATAAAGTTAAAGTTCACAAAATGTAGAGCTTACTTTAGAAAAAATAACACTGGGGATCCCTGGGTGGCTGAGCGGTTTAGGGCCTGCCTTCGGGGCAGGGTGTGATCCTGGAGTCCCGGGATGGAGTCCCACGTCAGGCTCCCTGCGTGGAGCCTGCTTCTCTCTCTGCCTCTGTCTCTCTCATGAATAAATAAATAAAATCTTTTAAAAGAAAAAAGAACACCAAATCAAACATAAGCTTCACACACACACACACACACACACAAGCAGCAGTTAGGAGAAACGTGATAGTTTTAAGATAAAATTATTAGAAAAATGAATACTGAGTTTAAAATAGTGGCATCTGAAAAAAATGCAAGTCAGCAGTTGATTCTACAACTTCTTAGAGAACCAATATGTTGTTATTATGGTTTTTAAGTGTTTGGTGACTTTTGCCTCTTCTCATATATATTTTAGTTTCATCCTTAATTACAAATCATTTTTTCCTAATCTCATTCAACAGCTTCATGCAACTACTAGATAAGTGTCACTGATACTTTAATAATTCTGAAACTAGATCAAGAACAAATCACTCAAGAAACATTATCTAAGTACCATCTATGTGCTGGGCACAGATCTAGGCACTGTGGAATTAAAATTAAATAAAAAGGGCAGCCCGGTGGCTCAGCGGTTTAGTGCCTGCCTTTCAGCGCAGGGTGTGATCCTGGAGACCCGGGATCGAGTCCTGCGTCGGGCTGCCTGCATGGAGCCTGCTTCTCCCTCTGCCTGTCTCTGCCTCTCTCTCTGTGTATCTCATGAATAAATAAATAAAATCTTAAAAAAAAAAAAAATAAATAGGAAATAGTAACTGCCCTCAAAAAAGGATTTAGCTAAAGCTTTTCAAACTGTAGGTTATGACCTTTTAGAGTTAGGAATCAATCTAGTGCATTTCGACCAACTATCTCAAAATAATAAAATAAAGTAGAACACAACAACAACAAAAAACTCATTGTGTATCACACATAGTAAGGTAAGTATCATTTCCTGAAAGTTTGTTTTAGTTACCTATGTAAGTATGTGGGTACCAGGTCACAATGTCACATTTATTTTATACTGTGGATAACAGTTAAAAGTTTGAAAAAAAAAACCTTGTTTAGGAAAATACCCATAAGAAATTTTCACGAAATGGTTTATTCTATAAAGATGGCCATAGGCTGGAAACTTTAAATGTTCTAATCTAAATTAACTGCCAAGACTGAATAAATGTCTTATAGAACAGGTAGTCAAGCACCAGCAATGTCCTTCTTTTGAAAACGTTATTTTTCAATAACGTTTCAATAACCTGGGTGGCTCAGCGCGGTTTAGCGCCGCCTTCAGCCCAGAGCCTGATCCTGGAGACGTGGGATCAAGTCCCACGTCAGGCTCCCTGAATGGAGACTGCTTCTCCCTGTGCGTCTCTCTCTCTCTCTCTCTCTCTGTCTCTCATGAGTAAATAAATTAAAAAAAAAAAAAAAAGAGTCTGGTGGGTTTTTTTTTAAAGAAAAATGTTATCTTTATTTATATTTCCTCTATTAAAATGTTCACCAATCACAATGCTATGTAGTTCCAACCAAATAGTTTTGCCATTAGTTAATACAACATAAAGTGAAATGAATATGATACTTCTCTAACATGTTTGGGACTCAGAAAAAGTGCTTTGGGAATATTATCCTAGTCCTATTATCCTAGATGATATTCAATTAGAAACATTATACTCTGAGTTGATTTGTAAGGGTTACAATTTTCTTCAAAGATGATAAGCCACTTTCATGTTAATCAAGGAGTGCACAGTATCAAAATATTTATATTATGAAATGCTAAATAATTTAAGCAGTCCCAGTGAAAGGTTGAATAGCCAGTCATACCACACTCTTAGACGCTGATTCATTCCAGCTAAACATATCAAAGCTCCATAGAACTTGTTTTCTTTACTTACTTAGATTTTTAACTATGTAAAGCAAATTTTTCCCCCAATCCTAAACAACTTGAAGTCAGAGGACACATATTATTCAGGACTTTGGATGTCAAATGATTATTGTTGAAAGTATTGTTAATATTAACTTATTTTGTATTTTAATTTTACCAAAATATCTTACTCAATATTCCAGATGTACTCAGAGATCTCTATAGAGAGAAAATCTAAGCCCATATGACCTATGCTTTTGTAATACCTAAACAATTAAAACCAGTAAGTATTAATGGTAATTATGTTCTTCCAAATATAGACATAGAGCTAAAATACAGAAGAAAAGAGTTTAAAAGTCACTTGACCCTACCCTTTTTAAAGATGGAAAGTGGATCTCAGAGAGTTCAGTAATTTGCACAGGTTATCCAGATAATTTGGGTAGGGCTAGAATGGAACTTGGGTCTTATAAATCCCAGTGGTATTCTTTCTACTATAATGCACACTTATTTTTGGTCTGCTTCCACTTCCACCCTTCTTTTCTCATTCTAAACTTTGTGCAAAACACTTCCTAGGTACTTTAGGGATTTAAAAAGTTAAGACAATCTTTGACACCAAGGTATTTAAACAAGCAAAAAAATATATATAAAAATATAGTCAGAGATTTATGGAGATTTAAGTGTTGTCAAACTATGATAATAATTCAATTCATATAACTCAATTCAAGTTTTGGCAAACTGCTATAATCCAATTCAAACTTCTGAAAAGTTGTTCATGACTACTCCAGACTGAAGTACCATTTCCCTGTGGTAGAAAAGCACTAGATAGGCAACATAAAAGCTGGATTTGTGTTGTGGCTCAACCACTAACTAGATATTTGAAAAATCATTATTAAATTTCCAATTACTGGGCAGCCCTGGTGGCTCAGCGCCACCTTCAGCCCAGGGTGTGATCCTGGAGATGTGGGATGGAGACCCGGAATGGAGACCTGGAATCGAGTTCCAAGTCAGGCTCCTTACATGGAGCCTGCTTCTCCCTCTGCCTGCGCCTTTGCCTCTCTCTCTCTCTCTTTGTCCCTCCTGAATAAATAAATAAAATAAATAAAATCTTTTTAAAAATAAAATAAATAAAAAAATAAATAATAAATAAAATGAATTATAATAAATAAATAAAATATTTTTAAAAAATAAATTCTAGATTACTCATTTTTAAATAAGGAAAGGGCACAGGCATAAATTATTGTATTAAGGGTCCCTTTCAGAGCCAAGCAATACTATCTATACCAGCCCATTCCAACTCTATACTTTACACCAAAGCCATCCACTTATGCAGCATGGGGTTACAGATCTATCAACCATGGTTGTGGCGACTGCCCAGGGCTCTCACCTTATGCTTAATTCCTCCTTCTATTTCAGTGCCTCTCTGGCTCCTTTTTCAGGCCATCTTTTACTCCTGGATGACTGAATTTGGTTTCCCTGGTTTTGATCCTCCGTGCTCTCTAAAGGACTTTGTACATATGCTCTGACTCTTCTTATGCCTGGACATGTCAGGAAAATACTCCCATGTCATCTGCCTCTGGTCCCTGGGATCCAAGACTGAGTACATGCCCATTTGCAGGAACACCCAACAGAGACACAATGACCCTTTAGGCAACTTACTAAGATAGGCTTGGGATATTTCTATCATTATTATATTGGTTATTTGACTATTTTATCATTTAACTTTCTGTATGTCATACAGATCTACAATTCCCAAAACTCTTGAGGTTGGATGTATTTCAGAAGTTAGACTTTTTCAGATTTCAAAAGGTAATATAATACATATACCATGTAAAATAATACCACCGTAATTAAAGGATCAATTATTTCTGAAGTGAAACATTAGAATATTCTTCTTGGGGATCCCTGGGTGGCTCAGCGGTTTAGCGTCTGCCTTCCGCCCAGGGCATGATCCTGGAGTCCCTGGATTGAGTCCCACTTCGGGCTCCCTCCATGGAGCCTGCTTCTCCCTCTGCCTGTGTCTCTGCCTCTCTCTCTCTCTCTCTGTGTGTGTGTGTGTATCTCTCATGAATAAATAAATAAAATCTTAAAAAAAAAGAATATTCTTCTTAAGTAGAATAAATGAATACTATAAATAGCTTCACATCACTTCAAGTCACATTTTCCTGCCAAATGAATTAATCTTCAGTTCGATTTTGCTGCCATATATTAGAAAAACATAACAATATACGTTTTCTGGGATTTTTCGACTTCATAATTATACATAAAGGATTATAGATGTAATAAATTACGTGGAACTTAGTATGAGGACATATATCACAGGACAGAGATCATGTATTTTAATTCTTCATATTTCTAAAGAAGTGCTGTACACTGAATAAAAATAGTTCATGTTTGTTTGAGGAATTCTTCACTGAGTACATACCATATGCCAAAACTTTACTCAGGAGTTGTGAGGCATTAAAAAAATCTTGCAACACATAGAATCTACCCTCAAGGGCATTACAGTCTCAAGAGGAACAAAGCATAAAACAAATGTTAAAATACAGGTCTATGTTTAAGTGCCAAAATTATTGATTCAGGCAAGAAGGTGTCAGAAATGGGAGTAGCAAGTTGATATGAGAAAATTGTAATTTACTTTAACAAGATCTGCCAATATCTTGCAACTCTCAAGGCTGACATAACGATTTATAATCTGGAGAGGAAGTAATGTGTAATTTGGTAAGATAATTCTGTTAGTCACGAAAGGTTATACAGAAAATCACTATAATTTTTGCTTTAGACACATGGATTTTCAGGCAATTTCATTTGCCCTGATTCCAGAAATGGATACTCATAGGGATGAGACTTAAAAATGAAAGAGTGTAAAAATGTGGAGAATCAGCACCATACTACGACACAGAAGTAGTATGAGACAAACAAATTCTGTCCAAAAAGGAAATTATTTTTGACAAAATTAAGTTTTACTTCCACTGTCTGTCAATTGGGCCTAATTTGAAAGGAGAGGTAGATTCTTGTCTTCTTTTTTTTTTTTTTAATTTTTTATTTATTTATGATAGTCACACAGAGAGAGAGAGAGAGAGAGAGAGAGAGGCAGAGACACAGGCAGAGGGAGAAGCAGGCTCCATGCACCGGGAGCCCGACGTGGGATTCGATCCCTGGTCTCCAGGATCGCACCCTGGGCCAAAGGCAGGCGCCAAACCGCTGCGCCACCCAGGGATCCCGATTCTTGTCTTCTTGAGCCAAGAACAAATCAGAAAGCAATAAGAGGGATCCCTGGGTGGCTCAGCCGTTTAGTGCCTGCCTTTGGCCCAGGGCGTGATCCTGGAGTCCCAGGATCGATTCCCGCATCGGCTCCCTGCCTTGAGCCTGCTTCTCCTCCCTCTGCCTGTGCCTCTGCCTGTCTCTCTGTGTCTCTCATGAATGAATAAATAAAATCTTTGAAGAAAAAAAAAAAAGAAAGCAATAAGACACATTCACTCAGATCACACATTATTTAAAAATCACTAACAAATTTTAAAGATACGAGAGATCTAATAACTTGTTGTAGCATATTAAATGTATTATTGTATTGGAACTTGTCTGGCCTCTCTTAAACCAAAATGTTAAATATTCCTTAAAGGTGATAAATAGGAGTATACCTATTTTACAGGTGAAACCTTGAACCTGGTGATATTAAATGGCTAAAGATCAATTACATAATCAGTACATTATAATAAGTTTTAAATACAGGAATCTTAACTCCAACTTCACTAAAATAGCTACTAGCTAACAGTATCCAAACCCAGACAAATCAATGTGAAAATCCATTGCTTTCTCGCCTATATATATAAATAACTGACAGGTAGTTAAGGAAGTAAAAATAATGAGATTGATTTGTTCATAAAAACACTTCCTAAGCCTTACTTGTCCATTCGTTCAACCTCTGGAACCTAAAAAAGAACTAGGAATAAGTTATCAGACAAGAGGTAAAGTCCATTCTGTTCTTTTTTGTCCCACCCCCTACATAATCTTAAAGGAGTAACATTCCAATATGAAACTTATGAGCCAAATGATGATCAGTTGTTTTAGGTAAGACAATTGATTATAACAAAGAAAAATTATCTTTGCATTATGATCCTCTAAAGGAAGCTGAATTCATGATCTGATATCTAGTGAACTGTGAAGTATTTTTAGACTTTTCTCCCTATCAATTGAATAAAGGAAAGGAAACAACGTAGTTGTCTAAATGGGAAGAACAACCTGACAAAGATCATTACTGGCAAAAATGAAAGGAAGCCTATAAGTGATATCAGATGACATCTCCTATGGGGTTATTTTAGTGGTGATATCATCTGACATCTTCTATAGGCTTATTTGGGTGAGTGTGACATTTTCTTAATGAGAAGATTAGGAAGTTGCCCTAAAAGAGCCTTATATAACGTATAAGGCCAAGGAACATATGGATAAAGTGTTGCTGGAGAAGTGTAAATATGACTCTTAAAGTAGTAAATGAAGGTTAAACATTAACAGCTGGTCCAGGGGAAATGAAGAGGAGAAAAAAAAGTAAGCTGTCTGTTTCAGACTGGTATTTCACTAACCAGTAAGTCATCTTTATCTGTTTTCTATTTCAAGTCACCTGGCTGAAATGTATTACATTTCAAAGTTTAAGGAAATAACTGTTAGAAGTTGCTTTCTTTTGTTAAATTATCAAAAAAAAAAAAAAAACATTTTGGGATTGTGACTTTAAATTTTAGCTGCATGGATTTTTTTTTTAATTTAAGAAAGAAGTATTATTTTAACTGTAAACCTATCACACTACTGTTTTTTTAAGGACTCACAATTTATACTTTTATATATTAAATCTTAGAGTAGAAATGCCATCTACCCCCCACACACACACACACCACATACACTCATTTCAAAACTATATCACAACTTTGGTTCTGCATTGTCTAGCTCAAAATCCATTTGTTTGGTTCAGGAACACCAAATTTTCCATGCAATTTGAAAATCAAGATAGTAGTGGTTGTTGGTTACTCCAGTTGCATAGCAGAGTTAATTGAATTAAATGTAAGAAGCAAATGTCCCCGAAAAACTGTCTGTATAATACAATTCCAAAGAACCAGCTTGTAATGCTTGTTTTGCAAAGCTATGGAAGCAAAGATATATCTATATCTATCTATATCTATATCTATCATCTATCTATCTATCTATCTATCTATCTATCTATCTATCTATCTATAGATACACCTCCCTGGTACAGTTCTGGTAGTAATGAAGATGTAAAATTACTGCTGTGAAAAGTAAGAATTTTCCACTGAGACCAAATCATGTCTTCCCATTGAGACCCCATCATTCCCAACTTTGGAAGAATAAACAAAGCTAAGAATATTCTTTTACCTCAAATTTTGTTCTGGGGTAAAAAAAAATAGTTGCTTATGACTCAGATTTTTAAAAAATTTTTTTTGTCATTAAACCGCTTCATTTTTTCCTAGAGTAAAAAATAAAACAACACTACTATAATAATACAAAATGCTAATCAGTCCTCTACCTCTGAAAAAATATACAATGGTATTGTTTACATCTCTTTTTATTTCTGGTCTGGAGAAAAAGTGGTATGTTTTTTGGTAAATGAATTCTATTAGTTATAAAAGGTTATACTAAAAATTCCTACATATTTTGCTCTAGATATATGGCTTACATTAAAAGTTGCAGTAAATATAATGCTAAATGCTGATTTGATATTATGAAGTAAAAAATTGTAGACTATCCCTAATCAAAATTATTATGACCAATATTGAGCATGCAACTTATTTTGCTAGGGCAAATTTATATCTTATTTATAACATAATCAAGTTATATAAATTCATATTAGATAGTACATGTAGACAGTTTTGCTTTATTCACTTAGCTAATGTTAATGGAATACTATGCTAGGTACGGTGTCCCTACCCACAAGAAGTTTACGGTCTAGGAGGCAAAATAAAAACAAGGTTTTTATTAGGTGAAAAGCTAGGTAAGGTGTCCGTACCCACAAAAAGTTTATAGTCTAGGAGGCAAAATAAAACGTACATAAATAAGAAGCAACTGAAATAGATGAATGCTGAAAATAAGAGATGCACAAAGCGCCACATACAGGTGGGAGAAATCAGAGGACTTCACAGAGGATACAGCATTTGAGTCAGCCTTTGAAGTGTGGGTAGAATTTCCAAAGAGATGAGGTGGAGGAGACTTTGAGCATTATTTATTTTCATGTACTTATTATACCTACTAAATTCCAAACATGTAAGGTATATAATACACTTATTAACAAGATGAATAAACATTTTCTGCACTCATGGAACCTATACTCCAGTGGGATAAGTATTCCAAATAATAAACAAAATAATATTTTAACTTATTTAAAATCAACAAAACACAAAAGTAGTGGGAGAGGTATTGGAAAATTATGCCTATTTAATATATAGGGTACTTCTGTGTTGATTAATCCAAATGTTTGAATCTGAAATTTTGCTACATTTCAATGACTCACACCCTTATTTTAACTTTACTGAAGTAAAATATATCATCCAATAATATAGACTGAGTAATTTGAGAGAAACTTTGATTAGGAATTTAAAAACACATGTTTTGGGAGGCCTAGGTGGCTCAGTGGTTGAGCATCAACCTTTGGCTCATGGTGTGATCCCTTGGTTCCAGGATCAAGTCCCCTACCCGGCTCCCTGCATGGAGCCTACTTCTCCCTCTGTCTGTGTCTCTGACTCTCTCTCTTTGTGTTTCTCATGGATAAATAAATAAAATCTTTTTTTTTAAATAAATAAAATCTTTTTAAAAATTAGTCTAATATGTGGAAGAATTAATTTCCAAACAATGCTTCCATTTAAAAAAAGCTATCATCTTATGGTAGTGTGATTTGGAAGTGATGCTATTCTAACAGGTAACTATTTTGGGACCTCAGGATATTAAAGTTAAATAAAACTCCCGAGCAGCCCGGGTGGCCCAGTGGTTTAGCGCCAATTTCTACTCGGGGTGTAATCCCGGGATCGAGTCCCAACGTCAGGCTCCCTACATGGAGCCTGCTTCTCCCTCTGCCTCTCTCTAATAAATAAATAAATAAATAAATAAATAAATAAATAAATAAATAAAATCTTAAAAACAAAAAAAAAAACTGGCATGAATTTTTGGTAAGAAGAATTTATGGTGTAAGCCGGTGCTAATTGTAGCTGGCTAGACAGTCCTTCACAGTGTTGCTCAAATACAGTGCTTCAATATCATGTGCAATTTCTGATTCTAACTCTTTGAACAGGTTAACCCAAAATAGATATAAAACCTATTTATTAGATATTTAACCAGGGTTTATTTTATTAAACCCTGGTTAAATAAAATAGAATTTAGGGGTAGGGGGTTGGTAAAGATTATGTTAGGTAGTAAAATTACGTAGGAAATTAGATATGCAATAATCACATGCCTTACACTTACGTAGCATTTTGTAACTTATACCATATTTATTAACTTATGCATTATGTAACTTTAAGCTATATTTATCTCATTTAATTCTCACAATAAACTTTCTGATGTAGATACCATTTTGTTGGTTTTATAATTGGGGAAACAGGTTCACAGTGGTGGCCTCAAGTTCATGTAGCTAGATTGTAGCAGAGTTAGGACTCAAACCCTAGATACTGGTAGGCATTTCTTTTTAAATATATTTACCTTTTAAATGGCACATTTTAAACATCTGTTTTTATTTTGTAATTTTTATTATTTTTAAAAGATTTATTTATTCATGAGAGACACACACAGAGAGAGGCAGAGACACAGGCAGTGGGAGAAGCAGGCTCCATGCAGGGAACTAGAGGTGGGACTCGATCCTGGAACCAAGGGATCACGGCCTGAGCCAAAGGCAGAAGCGTAACTGCTGAGCCACCCAAGCGTCCTCGTATTAGACTAATTACCAACAGGATAAAATGCCTCTTTATATGCCATGCATTTTAGTAATTTGTACTTATAACCACTCCTGAATGATTTCCAAAATGACAAATCAATTTGCAAAACCAAAGTCCAGGAGTGACAGCTTATACTAGGAGGCCTATCTCTCCAAAGTAGACCTCCTAGAGGCTGAGAATACATATAAAATGGAGGCAGCACCATTTGATCCTTTCATAGATCCACCATTTATACAGAACTCAAGAGTACATCATTGGCCATATATACCATGGGTTCAAGCATTACCCCCGCCCCCCCCCCCCCCCGTTATTTCTAATCAGTTTTCATAAGATTACTCACTGGTATGAGTTAGTCCTACACTTAAGCAGGACAATACATTAAATAATACATTTCATTTTTTGCATAACTGCTCCAGTTGCAGTAGATTCACTAATGATTCACAGAGCACTAAATACAAATACAGGATTTTTATAGTTTGATAAAGGCATCACAAACACAATTTTTAAAGATTTTATTTATTGATTCATGAGAGGTGTAGAGAGAGGCAGAGACACAGGCAGAGGGAGAAGCAGGCTCCCTGCAGGGAACCTGATGCGAGATTCGAATTCAGAACTCTGGGATCAAGCCCTGAGCCGAAGGCAGATGCTCAACCCCTGAGCCACCCAGGTGCCCCACAAACAAAATTTTGTTATAATTATACTGTAATTTCAATTATATCTTGGAATTGCCTCTTGTTCCTGTTACTGATGTGATCTTTCAGAGAGCAACAAGCAGAAAGAGTCTTATATAAACCTTCATTTCAGTAAAGGGATTTGAACCCAACCCTTTAAATACTGTAGGATCTTTAACAAATGGCAGTGATAGGCGAGTCCTTTACGGTCAAGAATTAGAATATTTGCCTTACATTCCCCTCCCCCCCTTTTTTTGGCTGGGTGCAATATAGTTTATTGATGGTACATGACAAGGTAGGGCTCCCCAAGCCCCTTACATCTTCCTTTTAAAACGGTCATGGAACCTGAAAATTTAAGACTTCACACTTTTCAATCCCTTTCGCTGACATTTCCTCCTTCTGGCTAACCTCTGTCTCTCATATTAAAAAGAGGAAGGAGGTGGAGAAGGAGGTCTGAATCGGTCGCTGAACCAAGGGGCCCGGTCCTAGGACGCGAAGGCGCCGGTCCTAAAACCTGTGCCCCGTTTTAATTCGTCCGCACAGCGCCTCCTGCCGGGCCGGAGAAGGCGGCGCGCGGCGGGTGTGCTCGGCGCGGGGCAGGGCGGCCGCGGGCACCGGGCCGCTCCCTCCCGCTGCCCTCCTCCCGCGGCGGGACGGGACGCGAGGCGGGACGACGCCAGCCGCCTGGGACGCCCGGGGCGGCGAGCCCGCGCCCGACGAAGGGACGACGGCCGCCTCCTCACCAGACCGGGAGCAGCGCCCCGCCGCCCCGCGCGCCCGCCCGGCCGCCTCCCTGCGCCCCCGGCTCCCGCGCGGTCGCGGAGGCCCCAGCCCCGGGGTGGGTCGCAGCCTGCCTCCGCGTGCGCCGCCGTCGACGTCCGGGGCCGGCTTGCGTCTGCTTTCCCGCCGGCGCGGCCGGTCCCGGCCCTTCGGAGCCCCGCCCCTCGTGCGCCCGACGGCTGCGGCGCCAGAAGCGGCGCGAGCGAGCCCAGCCCGGGGCGCGACGGCTCCCGGCTCCGGGCGCCGTCCAGGCAGGGCCGCCCGCGGGGCGCAGCCCCTTCCCGAGGCCCACGGCGTCCGGAGCCAGGGCGCGGGGGGGGCCGGGCCGCAGGGGGGGGGCGCGAGGCCGCCGGGTCTCCGGGCCGAGGGGCCGGGAGGCCGCCGGGGCCGCGTTGGGGGCTGCGGGACGCCACTAGGCCCCGGCCGCGCCCGCCCCCGCGCCCGCCCCCGCCCCCGCGCCCGCGCCCGCGCAGTCTCCCCGCTCGGACCCACGGCTCCGCCGCCCTCCTCCGTCTCGCGCCCCGGCCCCGGCCCCGGCCCCGGCCCCGGCCCCGGCCCCGGCCCCGGCCCCTGCTTGAGCCCATCCGGCGGCTCGGCACCGCAGAACCTCGCGGCTTCCTGGCCCCTGTGGAAATAAGCTGCCTCTAGGTAGGAGGCTAATTTCATCTGTAAAAAAAAAAGAACCTACGGCACCTACTACGGTTGCTGGTAGACAAAGGGCGCCGCGTGAGTATCGACGTCGCAGGAGGGAAGGGGACGGTTCCCCCGCCAGGGCCCGGCCGGCAGCTGCGCCCTCGCGGCCCGGGCACCGCCTGCTTCCCGAGACCCCGCGGCCGGGCTGCGGCTCCTGCGTGGCGACGGGCCGGGCCGGGCCGGGGCAGGCCGCAGGGGCCGAGGCCCAAGACGCCGCAGCCACGACAGCGGCCCCGAGCTGTGGCCCGAGGCGGGAGAGGCCGGGCGGGCGGGAGCGGGGCGCGCCCCGGTGACTGAGCCGGCCGGGGCCCCGCGGACGCGGCCCGGCCTCCCCCCGCCGCAGCCCCCCGGAGGGGAGACCCGAGCGGGGCGGCGGCCGTGTCCGACCCGAGGCCTGAGGGCCCGAGGGCCTCGGCGACCTTTCTCAGCCCCGGGGGCGAGCGTCGCCGGGCGGCTTCTCGGCGCGCTGTCGGGTGCTGACCTCGGGTGAAAACCGTCCGCGGTACACGTGCAGCACACACAGTAACATACGTGACACGTGACCTCTCACCCATGACCGGAGATTGCACAAGCAGAAACGGGTTAGCCGTGGGCGCCAGCGGAGAGCGTCTGCAGGAAGGAGACCCCGAGACTGACCGAGGGAGCCCAGGACGGCCAAGGCCACGCGACTGGCCCGGGCTCTGGCGAGGTCAGACTCCCGCCTCCCCTCCCTCGTGCCAACGTTTACTACATCAAGTTGTGGAGTCAGCTGTAGGATACGGGTGGGGTTTTTCAACCTAGAGAATCTCCCCCCACAAAGAGGCTTTTAAAAAAATCTGATTAGCTTTTCAGTCCGTTGGTTTTGCTTTTCTTCTTTTTAACCCTTTTTACCCCTATTACATTCAGAGAAGGAAAGTTGGGGAACAGCTTAAATTTAAAAAGGAGAAAACATTCAGAGAAGTCTGGAAAAAAATGGAGAAAGAGAAAGATCAATTACTGTAATTTTTTAAAAAGTACCCAATTTCCCCAATGAAAATAAAACTAAACAGATCCTTTTGGAGCTCAGCCTCTGGTTCAGGTTTACAAAGGAACACTGAAGCTCAGGTTTGTAGAGGGCAGGGTGTATACTGGCTTCACAGGTCATATATTGGCTTTACAGGTCTCTCACCTCCTTAGGCTGCTAAATGGGATATTCTACATCTTAACTGCTTGTTTCATCAGGTACATCTAAAAGCTATTGTGTCTTACTCTTCCAAGTATGAGTGGTGGAACCTGGTCAAAAGTAAAATGGAGAAGAAAAAGAAAGAAAAGAGGAAAAAAGGCAGAAAGAAAGGAAAGAAAGGAGAAAGAAACAAAGAAGAAAGAAAAAGAAAAAATGTAAAATGAGTGCAGAACAGTGAAATGTAGTTTAAGGCATATCCAATTACATGCCACCTTAACTTAAAGCCTTGCGTTTGGGTTCTTAGGTTTACACACAGCACATCCAAGGGTTAAAAAACTCTCTTCTTGAATTTACTCCTTCCTTAATAAACAGTCTGTATCTGTTATGAGCCAGGCACTAAGGGTTGGGTGCTAAGGATGCTGTATTGAACAAACTTTGGGGGCCAGTTTACAGGCTAGTGAGAAAAATGGGTAATATGAAACGTACTGTTACATATTGATACATGGGTATCAGGCGAGTATTAAGAAAAAACATCAGGGGCAGCCTGGGTGGCTCAGCCGTTTGGGGCCGTTTGGGGCCACCTTCAGCCCAGGGTGTGATCCTGGAGACCTGGGATGCTCCCATGTCAGGCTCCCTGCATGGGGCCTGCTTCTCTCTCTGCCTATGTCTCTGCCTCTCTCTCTCTCTCTCTCTCTCTCTCTCTCTCTCTCTCTCTCTCGTGTGTGTGTGTGTGTGTGTGTGTGTGTGTGTGTCTCATGAATAAATAAATAAAATCTTTAAAAAAACAAAACAAAACCACCAGAGTCAAGATCAAGGACATGCTCTCCAGAGGAGTGCCCCTTAAACTGAACTTTAGGGAAGGAGTGGAAAGGGGCAGTCAGGCAAGGGGGTGGGGTAGAGGCAAAGGGTAAACATTCAGAGGACATGCCTGAAGGCAGGAGGCTAGGAATAGCTTCCCTTAGAGAAGTTCAAGTAGTCTTTTAAAAGAAACCAAATGGCAAAAATGAAAAATAAGGAATATTGGGAAATATAGCCAAAGAAGCAGGCAGAGGCTGTATCTTGAAAAACTTTATGGGCTGAACTTGCACTTTATCCTGAAAGCGAGGAGGCTCTTAAAATATTTTAAGTGGGAAATAAATGATAAAATTTGCATTATAGAAAGATTTTTTTTTTTTTTTAACCAGAATGTTGAGGATACAGAGGAAGGTTGGGTAAATTGTAGGGAAACCTGTTAGGAGACTATTGCAGGAATGCCTGATAGAAGTGATGAGAGTCTGAATTTAGACAATGATAGTTGCTGTAAAATGAAATAGAGGGAGCATGAGGGAGAGGGAGGGAGCGTTATAAGAGATAATAAAAAGGGTACTTGAAAGAGCCTGATGACTAATTGAGTGAGAGGGATGAGTGCGAAATGAGGAGTAGAGAAAGATTCCCAGGCTTCTAGCTTAGGTGTCTAGAGACTTGATGATGCCACCTACTGAGAGAGAAGCCAGGATTGGAACAGAAAGATGGTGTGATCAGTTTTGGATATGTTGATTTTGTTACGTGTGTGAGATGTCCAGGGAGAGATGTCAGATGAATGGATATCTGGGTCTGGAGTTACATACTGATCCGTGCTGAGGGTAGAGATTTAGAAGTCATCAGCATAAAAATAGTAGCTGAAACCCCGGGTGGGGGAAGTTACTCAAGAGAAATGCTTAGTTAAAAAACAAATTTAGGAAACACCAATTTAGCAGGCCATCAGAAGAAGAGAAAACCTTGAAGGATACTAAGAAGGAATGGCCAGAAAGACAGAAGGAAGACATAACAATAAGCATCATTTGGGGGATACCTATCATCTTCTAATCAATGGCCTGGGATCTTTGTATACGTCATTTCATTGAATCCTTACAACAACCCTAGAAGGCAGATGTTTTCAAACAGGAAAACTCAATTTCTGAGAAGTAATTTGACTGGAGTATGTTTAGCTTCTGGAGTGCAATGAAATGTAGATTGAAATCCCACCTCTCAATAGCTATGGGATGTGTGCAAATACATAATCTCTCAGACTCTTGATGTCTTCATCTACAAAATAGAACTAAAATGGAACCTTCCTCTGAGGATTATTGTGAAGATCAGATGAGATAGCATATGAAAAATGCCTGGCACAAAGTGAGTGCTCAATACCTGATTGTTATTATCCTTATAAATAACTATCACCACATATTGCTATATTGAATAGCTACTGTCTCTTCTTTAGTTCTTTGGCCCACACACGGACTCCAAATTCTCACCTAATGTCTGTAGTACACAATGGGGACCTGACCCAGGTTAATGTATTATGAGACGCCCTTCTAAAGATTTGGGCATAGCCAGATGGGCATGAACACAGCAAGAAAAAGCTAGATAAACTAAATCACTTCATTTTAGGATCTCCTACAGAGAGGTAGTCCCTTCCTATCTAACCCCTTGGGGAAACCATCTTTCCCAAACCACCAGGGAGCATTGTCAAACAATCAATATACTACAAAGTTCAGAAAGAGTGTGATCCCACAGGGAGTCAAGAGTTCTCACTGACGTCCAAGACCCAAATTCCAAGAGACCCTGTTACCTGTCTGAGGAACTGCCCCTTCCAGATGATTGGTATGGGGGATGCACTTTCTTTAGAGTGAGAGTATGACCTTACACTATGGCCTCGACACTGTGGCCTTACTAGTACACAACAAAAGAAGCCCAACGTTCATATAAAAGTTACACGTTTTTCATAATTCTTAGAAAAGGTGAGACTTTTTATATGAATTCCTCTTAATCTTTCATGACACTTAGGCCATCTTCTACTCAAAAGTCACTCTGAGAAGTGAGTTTGGATAAAGCCAGAAATTTACTGTAGTCCAAATTCAACAAAAAGACATATAGCAAAAGGGACCTACCAGACTGAAAGTAAGAGAAAGCTTTTGTCAGTACAATTGAGAAAGAATCACAAATTTATGTTTTCAAAATTAAAAGATGTAAGTAGATACAGAAATGAATAAATTATTGGTTAGTGTTCACTCATGTGTTTTTAATCCTGTAATATGATTAGGTATTTCAAAGTATAGAAACTTTTGATCATGGCTTTAGTACAATTCATAATGGCAGTTCTTTTATTTGTTTCTTCACACTTGTTTCAAGGAATGTAGAGACATATTCTGCCCTAGGGCTCTAGTTGGTTTACCTCTAAGGTGAGGATCCTATGCAGATTTTTCAAGGGCTAGGGAAAGAGCTTTAGTAAGCAAGAGACTCCAAGTTGTGGCCCTATTTGCCCATTCTAAAAGCCATAGCCAATAACCACTTTTATGATAATAGTTACCTGCAAAACTTAGAAAAGCTAAAATGTATTTTATTGACCCACAGTATTCATTTTTCATGGGAAATTATCCTCTTTAGGTTAAGAATTTTAACATCTGTCAGGACAACCGTATATCTCCCCCTAAAAACAACAAAAAGAGTGTGGTCAGGGCCACATGGGAAATGCCAGGTTATACTTTCTTAATCAGGTCTCTTTACTCCTGGGTTTATCAGAGATGTTAACTGTTAACATGCTTTGTGAAGTTTCAGATGTATTTGACTACAAAATCCTTTTGGTCTCAGAGGGTCTAAAGAGACTTTTGTGTCACAGATCACAGATTATGCTTTGAAGAAAACTATTATTTGCCACTTCCATCTGACCATTACTGGGATAGCATACTTCCATTGGAGAAGGTCATTTGAATGTTCTCTCCTCATTGAAATCACATTCACCTCCACCAGGGAGTCTTCCTTATCTCCTCCCTCCCCCCCTCACTGACAAGGGAATCTTCTATGTACTGCTACAGAAGTCAACACATATCTGGATCATAACATATTTATTTCTTTTTTAATGTTTTTTTTTCCTTATTTGTCTCTTATATAGTTTAATACAGTGCCTAACTCAAGAAGATAACCAAATATTTGTTGGATGGCAATTCAATGAGTGAGAAGTGTTGGGGAAAAAAAAAGGTAAATTCAATCAGAGTAATTTCTTTGTTGCAGATATGCCTTAGGCTTCCTCATAGGACCTCAGGTTGTAGAAAGATAAAAAGGACTCCCCACCCCCACCCCACCATTGACACACCCACTAGGCAAACACCTATTCCATATTCTTTTGTCCAGGCAACCTTAATCATTACCAAGAGCTCCTGTGAGTGGAACCATAGCTATATAATTCTATTGGATTGTTTCCATAAGGTTTTAGCTCAAGAAAGAAAACATGACTAGGGAAAGGAATCCTTAATTATGTCTTAAAATATGATCAAAAGCAACATTTAAGAAAAGTGTTTCCAGGGAAGAGCTGAGGATGACACCGGTTTATAGTAATTCATTTGCCCAAACCTCAGAGCATGTGATCAAAGCTGATATACATTATCTCAGGCTAGGAACCAGAGTGACTCATTTTTTTTTTCTTACTTTTTTTTTTTTAAGTTTTTTTTTTTTAACTTAAGTTTTATTTTTTATTTTTTTTAAAGATTTTATTTATTTATGATAGACACACACAGAGAGAGAGGCAGAGACACAGGAGGAGGGAGAAGCAGGCTCCATGCCAGGAGCCCGATGCGGGACTCGATCTCGGGACTCCAGGATCACGCCCTGGGCCAAAGGCAGGCGTCAAACCGCTGAGCCACCCAGGGATCCCCTTTTTTAAGTTTTTATTCAGATGAATAAATATATGAGGAAGAGCCAAACCTGAGCCAGCCAGGTGCAGACTCTGAGAGTCCTGCTGCTTGATCTGTAATAATATCCCCCCCTCCCCCCCCCCACACACACTTTTTTAATGAAGAAGCTGTGGCCTTTGGCACCTTGAAATACTATCATGAAATTCAGGTCCTTTTGAATCAACATAGGTATATAGCATGTTAAAACTTGCATGAGAGGACAATGAAACCTCCTCATTAAATGTGGAGGAGGTTGCAAACAGAGTAGTCATTAGGCAAATCAGTGTGATACAAGTACTCCTGACAACCTGTGTGCTCAGTGCTGGGATCATTCAGTTAATCTGGACCAGGGATAGAGAAGCTTCAGCTCTAACCAGTTAATCCTCCTTCCTACCATACCACCAGAGGAGGAAATAAAACTATAAAGTTTATAATTCCTTTTCCCTTCTCCCATAAGGTGTGCTAACATTGATTCATTGATAATTGTTGGCAGGTCTCCCAGGAAGACTGAAAATCTGCTAAATTTACTGGCATATTTGGATGAAAGAGATGAAAACTTCCTAGTGTAGAATCTGGATAAAGAAATAATAAATAGTGTTTTTTTCTGAGGACCTGTTGGTGTGGTGACACTATTCCCTAACAATTCTAAACATTTTACAAAGTTCAATTCAAACATCTCATCTGTTTATATAAGAACTCTTCTCTCCTTCCCCCAAGTTTGCAGCTTAGAAAAAGCAGATGGCAGATCTAGGATTCATCATTGGAAGGTGCAGCTAGGTGGTTTTTTTTTTTTTAAGACTTTTATTTATTTATTCATGAGAGACACATAGAGAGGCAGAGACACAGGCAGAGGGAGAAGCAGGCTCCATGCAGGGATGCCAATGTGGGACTCGATCCCAGGACCCCAGGATCATGCCCTGAGCCAAAGACAGATGCTCAACCACTGAGCCCCCAGGTGTCCCTAGGTGGGTTTTTGATTGCGCATAAGACTTTTCTAACATTCAGAGTTATGTAACAACACAAACTGTAGCTTCCCAAAATAGTGAATGTGCCTCCAGTTAATACTATATGAAAGATGAACAAAGATTCATTTCTAAAGTTCCTTCCAATCCAAAGACATTACTATTCTTAAAGCATTATGAACAGACCACAATTTTGAAAATAGGCTAGCTGTCCTGACTAGCAAACCAGTGTCCCATGAACTCTGATTCTTACCTTCTTTGGTAAGTAATATTTCCTTCTTCATTGGTTCTTAGAACCTGAGACGGAGGTGGGGTTGAAATGTAGAAAAAACATTATACCTCCTGAGTAACTAAAACATCTTGAACTCATACATACTCACTGTTGGATATTTAACAGAAAATTTTAAAGTTGCTCTCTATTTCCAAAAGGAGGAACCATGTTGAAATAAATATTCTTTGGTCTCCAGACCTGTGAGAATCTCCATGATGAGAAGAAAGCTCATTGGGAATTACCATATTACTCCACAAAACGAATTTTCAGTCTTATTAAATCTTTTCATAACAGTCTTCTAAGAAAGGCCTAAGAAATTAATTTCAATCAGATGCTTCCCAGCCCTGCTACTCTTGTCACAACATATATCATTAATAGTATCAAAGAATAAGATTCCTTTTTTAAAAAATATTTTATTTATTTATTCATAAGAGACAGAGACACAGGCAGAGGGAGAAGCAGGCTCCACACAGGGAGCCGGACGTGGGACTGGACGTGGGACTGGACGTGGGACTGGATCCCAGGTCTCCAGGATCACACCAGGTGGTGCTAAACCGCTGGGCCACCGGGGCTGCCTCAAAGAATAAGATTCTTTATAATGTTAAGTTCACTCCTATTTTAGGTATAGGTTAAATTCTTCAAGTTTTTAAACCCTATACGAATATATATGACTTTATCAATTGTACTATAACTCTTTTTGTTTTTTAACATTTATGAGATACCTATTTTATGCCAGCCACTGTGCTAGGCTAATTTACATAATCTATATTTGGGTAAATAGTTCTAGGACAATGAGCTAGCAAAAGAATTTAAATTATCAATTTATAGGAAGGCTTCAGAGAATTTGTAAAGCTAAATAATGTATGTAATAGTTATTATAATCATGATAAATATCTAGGGTCCATATTGCAGTTTATATCTTTCAAAACACTTTCTTTTAAAAAAAAGAATTTTATTTATTTGAGAGAGAGAAGAGAGAGAGCAAGCTAAGATACCTCATTAATCAAAGATTTATGCTATATTTCTGCTTTCTGTGTTTTTTTTTTAAGATTTTATTTGTGTATTCATGAGAGATACAGAGAGACAGGCAGTGACACAGGCAGAGGGAGAAGCAGGCTCCATGCAGGGAACCTGACATGAGACTCAATCCCAAGACTCCAGGATCACACCCTGAGCTGAAGGCGGCCCTAAACCGCTGAGCCACCGGGGCTGCCATGCTTGCTTTGTTTTGATTCCAATCTGAAGTGAATGATTCACCAGAAAAACCACATTGAAAAAAAGTTGCTCATTGAACATATACTAAATAACCTATTTTTAAAGATTTAGGAATCCCTGGGTGGCGCAGCGGTTTGGCGCTTGCCTTTGGCCCGGGGCGTGATCCTGGAGACCCGGGATCGAATCCCACGTCGGGCTCCCGGTGCATGGAGCCTGCTTCTCCCTCTGCCTATGTCTCTGCCTCTCTCTCTCTGTGTGTGTGTGTGTGACTATCATAAATAAAAAAAAAAAATAAAAAAATAAAGATTTATAAGCATTTAAAGATTTATAGGGGTGTCTGGGTGGCTCAGTTGGTTAGGCATCTGCTTTCTACTCAGGTCATGATCTCAGGATCCTGGGATTAGCCCCATTTAGGGCTCTCTGCTCAGCAGGGAGTCTACTTCTCCCTCTCCCTTTGCCCCTCCCCCTGCTTATGCGCACTCTCAAATAAATCTTTAAAAAAAATAAAAACAGGGGATCCCTGGGTGGCTCAGCGGTTTCGCGCCTGCCTTTGGCCCAGGGCGCGATCCTGGAGTCCCGGGATGGAGTCCCATATTGGGCTCTTTGCAAGGAACCTGCTTCTCCCTCTGCCTGTGTCTCTGCCTCTCTCTCTCTCTCTCTCTTTCTCTCATGAATAAATAAATAAAATCTCTAAAAAAAAAAAAGGAAAACTTAAAAATCCTCAGTGGATTTTTCACATCAGAGCCTATTTCACTTATTGTTCTTTACAAAATGAAACAGTTGTTTTTACTCGAAGTGGATTTAAGTCACGATATAAATTAATTCATATTTTACTATAATTAGAGCATAATTACTTAACCAAACAACAACTACTATACTACTATTATTATTAAATGTAGTGGAAAATTTTCAAGCTTCTTTGTTTTTTACCACTGTGTACTGTCAATAAAACATATTTTCAGTTTTCAATCAGATTACTCTTTTTATATTATTTATTCCAAATAATCAGCCAGTTACATTTGTTAAAACTGATTGGATCAGAGTGTGTATATGGGCAATTTAGTCATAATTGAGATTTCACAAATTACTAAAATTCTGTTCATTTGTTAATATTTAAAATTATCTTATTAGCATTTATGTTATGTACATTTATGTATACTATGTACTCTTAGTGAAAAGAGAAATTAAAAGTTCTGCTTATTCAGCTATTTTTAACATACCTAAATATATACAAAAATAAGCCAACATTTCTTAACATTTTTTGAACCACAAATGTCTCTGAAAATCTGATGATAGCTACAGCTTCCTCATCCCAGAAAAAACAACAATGTGAATATCCACATGAAATTTTGTCTACAATTTCACAACTGTAGACTCTCTGAGGTCTGCCTATAGGCCCAATAGAAGTCCATGAATCTTGGGTTAAGAACCTCTGCAGTAAACCTACACTTTGCTTTGGCAAGATGGAAAACTTACCATTAGAAAGTATGACTGTTTAAGCGTTCATTCTTTAGGAGCATATATCTGAAAGGAATGGTAAAAAAAAAAAAAAAAAAAAAAAAACTCTCTAAAAAACTTTGGCTCAGTTATCCCTCCTGTTTAGCCTTAAACTGAGGACCAATTTCCTTTGGGTCAAACCCCAAACTCTAAGTGTCTTGACTTTCTAAATGCTTGACAACTATAGACACTTTAATGAAATCCAAATGGGTGAAATTCAACACTTCATTCTGATGCTCTTTACAGATGTTCTTAATAAGGACACTGAAGAAGTCTTTAGAAGCCTAGCTTCACACATCAGCTAAGGGAAGAAAGAATTCATTGGAAAATTAAGATAATAAGTAATTCTGGAGTGTTCCTGTACTAATCAATATCAAGCACTTACAACATAAACCTATAATCAGCTTTGTAGGGAAGCATGTAGTGCACAGGGGTAAAGACTGCTGATGTATTCCTGGGTAGGAATGGTGTTAGACCATATTACCTTCTGACGTTGAATATTTAAATCCTGCTCAGGATAATTTTCCCATAAGGACTTCATTTCTACAAGTGATGAATGAATAATTCATTATTCAAAAAAAAATGAAATACTGGAAGAAGCTGAAACAATCATTTTTATAATATTTTCATAATATTAAAACAATTATTTTAATAGAAACGAAGACAATTACTTTAATAGAAATTTTACAAATGCTAAGATTTTATAAGTAGAATGGATGTCATAACACCATCTAGGAAGATTAGGTCACCATAATCATTCTGTTCTGCTCCCTTTGTTTGCCAACAGTGGATAAAACTCACCTGAAATTTGTCTTCAAAGCTCTGAATAGAATAGTTGCAGTCTGGGAAATTATTTCCCTGAACATTCTTTGAGACATCTGGAGAGAAGGGTTTGCACATTCAGATGGATGCAAAAGCTTATGTTAAACATTTTTATCAATGAATTTGCAAATTTGAGGTGAAAAAATACTCAATTTGTCTGACAAGATATTAATGCTGTGGGTTATTTTCCTACAATTTTCAAAAGAGTTGTGTTGGCTTTACAGGAATGTGTGGAAGTAAGGCACAGTAACCTGAAAGGAAAGATCAGAAAGAAAGGTACTCAAGATTTTGCATTAGATTAGTCAGACTTGTGAATTCTGATCCAGAACCTGTCACTTTTATTTCCTGTAGAGCCTTAGGCAATTTACTTCACTCCATGATTACTCCCCCATTCATCTCTTTCTTCACCCATGAAAGGAAGATAATGCTGACCTACCTAATAAGAAAGTTGTGTAAATGTAATGTCATATCAAAAATATTCCAATAGGGACGCCTGGGTGGCTCAGTGGTTGAGTGTCTGCCTTCAGCTCAGGGTGTGATCCTGGGGTCCTAGGATTGAGTCCCACATCGGGCTCCTTGCATGGAGCCTGCTTCTCCCCCCTCTGCCTATGTCTCTGCCTGTCTCTCTCTGTGTCTCTTGTGAATAAATAAAATATTTTTAAAATATTCCAATAATTTTAAAGATTTTTCAGTTAACATAGCATTTGATAAAGTTTTAACTTTTATCATGTCTTAAATTAGAGATGGCTATAAAACAAGTGTGAGACATTGTCAGTGTGTTTGTGCCTAACACCATCAATAATTAGAGTCGCCTTAAGTTGGGGAGAAACCAGGGGGAAATATAAGTATTTAGGAAGGCAAGACTCTAGAACTGGCTTGAACCTCAGGAAAATCACTTAACTTTTCTCTACCTCAGTTGCCTCATCCTCAAATGTGGTCCTTATCAACATGTTTTTGTGTATTCACATTTTTAAAAAATCCAGACTCTTTCCAAGTAGACTTTAAGCTCCAAGGGGGGTAGAGAACTCATCTCTCTGGTATACCAGTCTCTAGCCCCACAGAATAGCTGTTCATTAAATATCAATGTTAGATAGTTCCTAAAGTCCTTTCAGCCCCAAAATCAGATCCTTTTTTGAAAAAAAAGAAAGGCTTACTATGAAAATTTCTAAACATATAGAAAAGTATAGAGATTAATATAATAAACTCCTACACGTATCACTCAGCTTTGTCAAGTCTCAACTATTTCAAAATTTGCTTCAGATTTTTTTTTATGATTTTATTTTTTTATTCATGAGAGACCCAAAGAGAGAGGCAGAGACACAGGCAGAGGGAGAAGCAGGCCACCCACCGGGAACCTACCACTGAGCCATCCAGGTGCCCCACTTCAGATGTCTTTAAGCAATAAGATATAAATACAGTTGAAGTCCCCCTTCCATATGTACCAGGCCTTAATTTCTTTTGTCTTTCTCCCCAAAGATAGCCACTATCCAGAATTTAGTGTTTATTACTTCCAAGAACATGTCATTGTTTTACCGTATTTATCTGTATCATGGCTTCGAACTTTACATGAATGATACATACTTATCATTCTGCAACTTGCTTTTTTGGTTATGTTACTGTCTTTTTTCTTTTTCTTTTCCTTTTTTCTTTGACCTGGGCAGGAAATAAAGTGTTAAGTTGACAAGAGCATTATCTTCCTATTTCTAACCTTTTCTAACTCTAAATTGATAGAAATGGGGAAGAATCCTTATAGAAGTCAAGAAGATTAACATAAAAGAAGGAACTTTCAGACGGATCTAGATCAGAACCATTTAAAAACACGGCCATGTCCTGTCATCACATTATATTTACAACACAGCACTGTCAATGTGTGATGTTGCAAAAACATGGTGCCACATGGTAAACATTTCAGAGGCCTATGAATGCATCCCTGAGAGCTTATGTCTATGACTCAGTTCACAGTGAAACAATTTTTTAGATAGAGAAGTACTGACTTTTTAGACCATAGTAAAATAATGGGAAATGTTCAATTTTGGTCCATAGTACCAAGTAAACTATTATTTATATGCCTTAAATAATCAAAACATCTCTAAGTTTAACTTGATGCTCTAACTGCTGAATCTTGTGCAAATCATTTAGCCTTGAATTTCAGATGATCTATTTGGAAAGCTAAGTTGTGGGAAAAACTTCTCAGTCTCAGTCTTTACTACTGAACAGCTACCGTATTTTAAGAGGCATTTTCTCATTCAATAAATATTAAAATACAGTAAAGAATATGAGAGCATTTGTATTATCTACCTAATGTAGCTTCTTTTTTCTAGATTATTAATTTTTTGTTTAAATAAAAGACAGGGCGAGAACAGTACAGTTTCACTGGGAAATTTATCTTGGTACAAAGACAGGAGCTATTACATTCTATCTTGTCAATGATCCATGGATAATGGGTCACCAGGGGATTTAAGAACTGTATCTTTCAGTTCTTGCCAGGGAGGTATACCAATGTGCAGTGATGTGAACCATAATATGACACACCTTGAAGAATCTTCAAAACCCTCAGGCGCTCTCTCAGCTGCTGTCATGAAGATAGGGGACTAAAGGTTGTCAGTTAAGGATAGCATTTTGTAAATAATTTCAGTAACAGAATGATTTTCCTATTTCTTATGTTAAATCCTAATGAAAAGAATTGATCCTCAGGTTTAGAAGCCTTTAAAGTTTTTTTCATTACCTTAGAGGAATATCCATTTATGCTGATATGAAAAAAAGACTCATATATATTGTTTTATTGTTAAGTGTGCGTCGGGGAGAGAAAGTTGCAAAACAGTATTATACTATAATCCTATTAATATGTGTGTGTTTTTATGTATATGCTTACCTTTGCATATCAACAGCAAAAAGTCCAGAAAGACATACCAAAAATGTTAATAGAGGCTACCTAAGGGGAAGGGAACTAAGAGGGTCATTAGTGGGGGTGAGGAAATAAGAGACTTCTACTTTCTACTCTTCTTTGTTGTTTGAATTTTTTGCATTAAGCATGATTGTTTTTGTCAACTGAAAATGATAGGGCAGCCCGGGTGGCTCAGCTGCTTAGCACCACCGTAGGTCCAGGGTGTGATCCTGGAGACCCGGCATCGAGTCCCACGTCGGGTTCCCTGCGTGGAGCCTGCTTCTCCCTCTGCCTGTGTCTCTGCCTCTCTCTCTCTGTGTGTCTCTCTCATGAATAAATAAATAAAATCTTTAAAAAAAAAAAAAAAGGCTTTCTCTTTAAAAAGAAAAAAAGAAAATGATAGATACACTTTTTTGTTTTGTTTTAAAGATTTTATTTATTTATTCATGAGAGACACACAGAGAGAGGCAGAGACATGGGCAGAGGGAGAAGCAGGCTCCCTGCAGGGAGCCCGACGTGGTACTGGATACCGGGACTCCAGGATCACGCCCTGGGCGCTAAACCGCTGAGCCACCAGGGCTGCCCCACTTCCTTTTTGATTACAAACAAAACTTTACAGACATTTCAAGAGCCTCTAAAGTTTCAGAAGTTTTAGTAAAAAAGATGATATGACAGTTTGAAATAGAAATTAATTTGTAAACCTACATTTATTTTTACTGAGTGAACAACATATTTTATGAGAGAAGTGATATGATTTCTTGGTATTTTCTAGCTTTTGTGAAGTGAGCAATACTTACCTATCAATGCATTTATGCTTACCTCAATGAGAACCATAAATCTTACAAGCTGGAGAAGACCTTATTATGTAGTGCAAACTCTCATTTTGCAGATGAGAAACTGAGTCTCAAAGACATTAAGTGTTTTGTCCATAAACAATTCCAGACCTTAAAAAAACATTAAATCCATCTTCTAACTTCATGTCCATAGCTCCATAATAAAATGGCAACCTGCTCTGAAATTTCTGTGTAACAATAATATAAATAATCTAAAAAACTATTTTGTTTAGCTCTGATCTTAAAATCAGCACACACACATATCTCGGTAAAAGCATTACTCATATAGCAAATTAATGTTTTTTTGTACAGAAGCTGAAGTAACAAGTAATTTGGTGACATTATTTCAATCTACAAATGGAAAAGAGAATTATTTTTACCTCTCTTGTGATTTATTCATCTTCATCAATTATTACAATGTCTTTATTGTCCTACCTTTTTAAGTTAGTGATTGGATTAAAGGAACAAAAAAGAACAAAGAAATAAAATATCAAAGCTGAAGATGTCTATTAATGCAAAAAAAAATCTAAATTGGAGACAGCAACAATAGAAAAGTACATAGAGAGATCATGGAAGAGTAATAAGAACCAAGGCAGAGGAAAATTTCACTACTTCAAGGACAGTGAGTAAATAAGTAAAGAAAAGTGGGTTGAAATTTGTTTTATGTTTATTACGGTAGTCACATAGTATATGGCTGATGGATAAGATAAAGGGAATGATAGTGTCAAAGGCTAATGCAGATGTTCTCAGTCTGCATTATACATAAGAACTACCTGAAGTGTTTGTTTAAAATACAGAGTCCTGAGTCTTTATCACCAGGAATTCCAAGTCACCCAGTGGATTAGGGAGAGCCCAGAAATAAGTACCCTGCATAATTCTAATGATCACACCTGAAGGAACACTGAACCAGACACATTAAAGCTCTAATAAGGAAGAAAACAAAGAACCAGAATATAGAAACATAGAGAACAGAAAAGAGGAAAAAGAGATTTGAATAGAAATAAAGGAAGAAAGAAAAAGAACTAGGAAGTAAGGATGTAACTAAATTAAAGAAATGGTTTAGAAGAAGCAAGAGGGTATATGTAGGCATGTGTGAAAAGAGACAAGCAAAGGCTGGTCAGAGTCAAAAAGCAAGATGAAAAAAATATTGAGGATACTAAGCTGTATCTGGAATTTTAAAGATAATGTTTATTAACATTTCCTTTATAAAAGTAACACATGCTTATTGTGGGAGAGTTGAAAATAAGAAAAGGAGAAGAAAAATACACCCTGACTTTGATACGAATAACTGCCATTAACAATATGGTGCATTTTCTGCTAGTCTTTATTTCTGATTAGTTTTTCTCAGGTTTTGTTTGTTTATATAGTTTGGGTAATATTGTATATGCCATTAAATGTCCTTCTGTTATAACATAAGCATCTCCTAACATAAGGTTATTAACAGAAACTTCATTTCTAACATCTGCTTAACATCTGCAATACTCGGCTCTCCATTCTTCCTTGCTAACAGAACTCAGGTTTTTTTTTTTTTTCCCAGGTAGTCAAGGGCTTCTGGGAAGGCTGGTTCCATTTCTAGGCTTAGAAGATGAGTATTATTTAGTCTAATTCAATCATGGGATAATTCTATTCTTCTTGTCAGTGATTGGCTGAGGAAAGTTCAGGTTGACCTAATTCTGACCAATAAGATATGAGGGCAAGTCTACAGGTTGGATTTTTTTTTTTAAAGATTTTATTTATTTTGTCTAGTAATACCATGGTTAGCAAGAAAAAACAGTCCCTACCTCATGGAACTTTCAGGCTTGTGTGAAAAATTAATATCATTACATAAATAAAATCGTTTAAAATGCTACAGGGGATCCCTAGGTGGCTCAGCAGTTTAGCGCCTGCCTTCGGCCTAGGGTGTCATCCTGGAGTCCCATGATTGAGTCCCACATCAGGATCCCTGCATGGAGCCTGCTTCTCCCTCTGCCTGTGTCTCTGCCTCTGTGTGTGTGTGTGTGTGTCTCTCATGAATAAATAAATAAAATCTTAAAAAAAAAAAAAAAGCTAAAAAAAAAAGATTTTATTTATTTTGAGAGAGAGAGAGCAGGCACAGGAAGGAGGGGGAAGAACAGAAGGAGGAAAAGAAGTAGGCTCCTTGCTGAGCATGGAGCCCAACATGTGACCCAGGATCATTACCTGAGCCTAAGGCAGAAGCTTAACCAACTGAATCACCCAGGTGCTCCTACAGGTTGGATTTATGTAAGATTCTTAGTTCTTAAAAAGTGATACAAAGAACAGATAAATCCTTTTTCTGCCTATGAAATGTGTGTGAAAAGGAAGCACCAACCACCAGTTCCTACTATCTTGTGGCCATTAAGGGAGCCAGTCTACACACTAAAGATGGAAGAAGAGAACTGGGCTCTGGATGATCTTGTCACTCCAATTAATTATCCATCTCTGGATGCTTCCTGAGACTTCTTTTTACTTTAGGAAATAAATCCCTTGTTGTTTAAGCCCCTTTTAGTCAGGTTTTCTGTTTGTAGTAGAAAGCTATACCTAATAGTATAGTATACACCTAGTGTATACCTAGTATAATGCTATACATAACTGATACAGCATTATAGTTTACCCAACAATTTCCTGTAGTAGCATATTTGTGTTACTTATAGTTTTTCACTATAACTTTTTGCCTTGAATAGTTGTAGAGAAAAAGTTATGTAGCTTAGATGATAATTTGTGTTGGGGGGGGGCATGCAATAAAGAAACAGGAATGAACTTGAAATATCTTGGGTCATCAAAGGTGAATCATTCTGAATCTCCACTCCCTTTATTGCTCATTGCTGTCAACAGAGGTAGTTATCAGTGGAAAGTTACATTTCAAAAAGAAAAATTGGGAAATATAGTCTCAATATAATACACTAATAAAAGTAAACACGTATAATCCTCCAAAATATGAAAGTCATTCCTGTTTGCAATGTGTTATATGGTTTCATCAACTTTTTCTCTTTTTATTATTATAATAATATTAAAATAACTTTGGGAATAGGAAAGGTAGCCCATTATGCCATGGTAACACCCTTCTTATATTAAAATTTGCTATAGTTTCTGTTTGTTTAATCCAAATGCATGTAGTCTATCAAGTTGACAGTATTTAAGAACTAATATCTGAAGTGCCTTCCAGGGGTAGGCTGCCCCTCCAGAATCAAAACTAGAGCACAGATATCTGACTGAACATGATTTAAGAGAAAATGTTCAAATGTCTATGCTAACATCTGACAAATGAACAGTAGAAGAAACTCCGAATATATGCTTCTGATTTTATCACCAGTAGTAATTAGGTCTATTTATAATTTGAAATTTTAGATTTGTTTGCTTTTTAAATATTTGTTGTCTTAGAGTTAAACTTTGGAAAGTTTCCTCATGTAAAAAAGGAGGTGCCTGTGCAAAATAGCGATTTTAATTACTGTGATTATAAAGCACCTAGGGGGGCAGCCCCGGTGGCGCAGTGATTTAGCGCTGCCTGCAGCCCGGGGTATGATCCTGGAGAACTGGGATCGAGTCCCACGTCAGGCTCCCTCCATGGAGCCTGCTTCTCCCTCTGCCTGTGTCTCTGCCTCTCTCTCTCTCTGTGTCTCTATGAATAAATAATAAAATCTTTAAAATAAATAAATAAATAAAGCACCTAGGACTTTGATGACCTACATGTCAATATTAGTATCAATAAGTGCACCTAACACACACATTCATAGTTTTACATTAATAACTGATTACAATTAAATTTTAGATATTATTTTAAAAATCTCCCACATGGATTACAAATAAGATTAAAGTCACAGCTTAATACTTAACTGTTGTAAATGAAGTTCTTCAGCACTGTGGTTATGACTCGTGATATTTCCCATTCCTGGTCTCTGGCCAGGAGTATTGATTCATGAGTTGACTATGGTAGAGGGTGTAAGGAAAACACAGGCTAATCTAAAACTCAAATAATGACTCTTCTCTAAACCAAAAAAACAAAACAAAACAAGCCCACAAAAAAACCCTCAGTAGATTAATTTCATAAGCTAAAAGATATCATTTTCCTTATATCTTAAAAGTTTTTCTCACATAAGATTCATTTCCTGCACACTTGAACATTCTAAGGAAGAAGAAAACAAAACTCTGAATTTGGAGGAGAAGGAACCCACTGTTCATAAGTTCCCCTGAGATGGTGAGGTGTGGAAAGAGTGTTCTCTGAGGCTAGATCACTTTCTAAGTCTAGATAGATGCTGGTTTTAAGAGTGCAGCTTGAAGGAAGCTATTAAATTAAGTCCTATGGTAGATTTTTAAATTACCTAAGTAGTCAAGCTTCCAAAATATGCATTTGTTAAATTAATGACTGCATAAATAAATTAATGAATTAATGTTAACTTTTGAAATAGTGTGTATCCGGGAAGGGGAACTGCTTCCTTCACTTTATTTTTTCCTCATTCACTTCTGATTCCCATTTTTTAAACTAAAATAAATGCAGAGGAACAGTATTGTGGTTATTCCTATCTAAATATCCTTGTGTCAGGGACTTCAAGGATATGCCTGAGCTTGAGAGCGAGCAAGGGTTGTTCTTTGATAATTGGACTGAACCCTGTGCAATGGAACTCTGATGCTTGTAGTCTGTTGGGGTGGGTGGGGAAGCAAGATTGACAACATGGAAAATGCCTGCAGGATTAGGGGAGCTCTAGGGACAATGTGTAACCCCGCCCTAAAGTATTCAAATCTTCTGTGCCAAGGTGGGCAGGATCTTGAGAGAGTAGAGGTAGGAAGGTCACTGAGTTAATTCTGTACAAACACAAGAAAACAAACAAGAATTTCAGTCTTCTAAATACCACACACACAGGCACCCTCACACTCCATCCCTGCCCCCTCTCCTCAGTGAAGGCCTGGGCCCATCTCATATTGGGAAATGCATTTGTGTGAATGTTAGACACACAGGCTTGGTGAGTGGACACTGTTGGAGCAAATTCATCTCTCGTGAGAAGCAGAAGTGACTTCCAGCCAGCTCCCCTAAGAACAGAATAAGCACTGAATGTGGAACACTTTTTGAAACATCTTTGTAAGTTGTATTGAACAAGGCCCTGGTGAAATATTTGGACTCTAGCCCTCAAATCCCTATGTACCCTTCTGGAAGATTCCAAAGTACAAACATAGGTTGTGTTGCCTGGTAGCATCCTGAAGATGAAACATGCCGTCCAACACAAATATAAAAATGAAAAAAATCTGACAGTACCTATTCACCCTTTTGTTCAGTATTAAAGTCTGTGAGTATCTACTGGGCTCTTGGGCCGCAGGTTCCTCTTATGTTCCATCCTTAAGTCCAATTATTTCCCTTCCTGCCTCTGCATAGTACCACGGTTTATCTGTATCTAAAGCCTTCCACTCAAATCCTATACAGGTTGTCTATCATGATACCAGGGTCAGATTCCCCAGGAACCATCTGGGAAAGGTTGAAATGCCTCAGGAGATTATTATATACTTGCCATGAGCTCCATACAGAGTACCTATACTTTTGGCATTTTCCCAGGGACAAAAGGCCAACCAGTGATGGAGACTTTGCAAGGGACCTAACTTAGTTTGCTTTGCAAAGAAAGCTGAACCTTCTAGAAGAAAGCATCTCCACCTTAGGAAAGAAATATTTTCACGGCTAAGTAGTTTCTCCTTTCTCCTCTTGCCTGCCGTCTTCTAAAGGTTGTACCTTCCTGCGCTCTTCTATAGGAGGATTATTAGGCTCTCTCCTGAAACCAAAATAAAGTGTCTATAGTGCTAAGTCATAGTGTTCGAAGCTGATGGTAAGAGAAGTTGTCCATCATAAATTTTGACATTAGGTCAAGGACTTTTCTCACCTTGCGCTTTCAGGTAGGGCAGTCATGGCGTTGTATGTTATTAATAATGATCATTATATTGCTTTTATCTGAAGGCATAATATATAAGGAATTAGAATAAACAAAAAGGGATAAAAACTTAAGGATATCAATTTTAATATCTTTGAAAAACAAAAATTCCAATTCCAAATTGCCACAATACAGAAAGGGAAGAGCTGAAGTTTCAGTAAAAAAAAATGTGAGAAGTCTCATTATTAAAACCTAGGGACAAAGAACCCTCTCAATATTGAATATTTTAGGGATGTGAGGGTGGCTCAGTGGTTGTGTCTGCCTTCACACTCAGGGCATGATCCCAGGGTCCTGGAATCAAGTCTTGCACAGGCTCCCCACAAGGAGCCTGCTTCTCCCCTATGTCTCTGCCTCTCTCTCGAATAAATAAATAAAATATTTTAAAAGGATTGAATATTTTAGAGGCATCCTACTCTTCCAGAACCCAGAAGAAAAAACAAAGTTAAATAGTAAGACACTTTTGCAGAAGTGTTGAAACAAACAAGTTTTATTTTGAAAATACACTCTTTAAAGATAAATTTGGCTTCCATTTTCCATATCTAGGTGCATCCAACAAGATACAAAAACAAACAAGACAAAACAACAAAACAAAGACCCATGACATTATGTACAGAGCTCTAAAATGAGCTGTGAATATCTACAAGAAACTAGCATATGCTCTTTGTGAAGGGATGTACTGGTGTGGCTTTCTACAGTTTTCAGTTCTCGAGAAGAAGAGTTAACTCCCTGGAGCTGCAGGTGCGGCTGCTGCAAGGGAGGAGCTGGGGTCAGTAAGGGGTTGGGGGTGCGACCCCTGGGTGGGAGGCTTGGAGAGGTGTCTGGGGAGGGGAGCGGCGGCAGCATGGGACACATCCTGGGCTTCTCTAGAAGTCCTGCCTCGGGGTGTGAGTCAGGCTGTGCCGCCGCAGATCACAGTTTCGCCTGAACACTTTGCCGCACTGCTCGCAGCTGTAGGGCTTGATGTCTGTATGGGTGAGAAGGTGAGTTTTCAGATTACTTCTCTGATTAAAGGTTCTTCCACATGTGGGACATTTGTGTGGAGATTCCTGTTCAGATGTGAAGCAAGCAAAGGATTAATCCTTCACACCACCACCGCACCCTTCTCAATAGTTTCTGTCTTATCGGTATCACAAGCATTAACCTAACACGTGCACGACAACAAAAGAGGGGACTTGCAGGAACAAATCTGGCTCCTAATCCTCCAATCGCAGAAACACACTTGCAGGCACACACAGAGGCCCAATTGCACTGATAACTACCGGTGGCCACCGTGGTGGGCTTTGTGATTTCCAGCTCTTTACATTTCATCACCGTGTCACAGGCAGGAAAAGGAGGAAGGAAAAACGCTAATCCTCTCTTAAGGAATGACATTCTCCCAGGCAATAAGGCTCCTCTTTGCTGGAAAATTAAACTATTCCTCAATGTTCTGTAAACTACAAATTATGAGGCCCCTGGGAGAGTGAGCATATGGGATTTCATCATGCCTCCATTATCAAAATTACCTTTATTTCCTCTCAAACACGAAAGCTTTAAATGCAGGGCAGATCAGATGGGGGGGAATAATAATTCTAAAATTAGAATTTAGAATATAGAGAATGGCCTTTTCTTTAAGAAAAATATAATAATGTTTTGTGTTAAGTAAGATTACTTTTTTGGTGTGTATATAAAAAGGTTGAGTGTTTTCCCCACCTAGAAAACTAAATCTAACATGGCCTTTTAAGAGAAAGTGCCTGCCATTGAACACCTTTTAAGAGCGAAAATGATAAAACGAAACCAGCCATTGTCTTTAAACAAGAAAACAAACTTACCTGCATATGTAAAGTTTTGTGAACTGCTAGAGTTCTAGACTGACAAAATCCTTTCCCACACTCCTGACATTTGAAAGGTTTTTCTTTGGAATGGATATACCTGTAAATCAATATAAGGTTTCATTGAAATGGTTTTACCACCATGGTGAGGAGTTTCTTTTGACAGTTATTCCAAAGGAAGTCGCAAAAGGACAAAAGAAACAGGATTCCCTTTATTTATATTTTTAGATTGTATTTTTTCCTCCGGCTTTATCTACACTTGATCGCCCTCTCTGGCTGTTCTGGAGCTCAAAATTGTGCCGGAATGAGTCCTTCTTGGTCTGTATGGTTTTCTCTGGTACTTAAACTGGCCAAATTGGGATGTTAGGCAAGATAGAATTTAAGGGAACTATTTTAGCAAATCCCTAAACAGCCGTGGAGAATCCCAACTGAAGTCCTAGCCCTGTGGAATTGCAAGTAGAGTCCAAAGAGATCTCCAACCTCTCTCCTGGGAAGTTTTTCCCCAGAGGAAAACACTTATAGTATTTCTTCAGTTGCCGTTTATTAATGTAGAGTTTAAGGTCTTGGGGGGCGGGCTGTGAGGGGCTGTTTCTAAAGTCAGTGATCTCAAGACCCCCATAAATAAAATAAAGGTTGCCTTGGTAGGCTCTGGGGTGCACCTGAGGGGTGGGGAGATAGGGAAGGAAGGGAACCCAGTAGCGGTGGCCAAGGGACATTTCTAGAAGTGGTTTTGACAGCAGCCCGGACTACTACCCACCGCAGGAAGGTCTTAGGGGTCCCTTGGCTTTACCCACTGCCCTTCCCCCTGCCCCCCTTGGCAACAGATCAAGGGGAAACTGATCTCAGGGCCGAGGCCAACCCACCAGATTGTAACTGCCTAAGGACGAGGAAAGGCCCTCCGGCATTCCAAACAAGGACAGGTCGGAGTAGGAGGCCGCAGAGGAAAAAGGTAAATGTTGGAGGTCCACTGTAGCTGGCCAGCAAGGGCCTTTGGGGGATATATTCTAGTTCAGAGGGGATTTTAGGGACATTTGGAATCTCTCTCAGGACTCGGTACTCTGGACAAAGTTGCCTTCCCTTCCCAGGCCAACCTCTTTCCCCACCTCACCTGTGATCCCGCAGATGATCCTGCCTCCTGAAGGCCTTGTGGCAGATGTCACACGTGTATGGCCTCTCATCTGTGTGGGTCCTCTCGTGGATGAGCAAGTTGTAGGATTTGGTAAAGTGTCTGCCGCAAAACTTGCAGATAAACTCTTTTTTCGTTTTGGAGGGCAACCTCCCTCGGGAGGGCTTTCTGTCCTGAGTCAATTTACTGAGCCCCGAGATGGGGCTGCCCAGCCCCGGGTTCAGCTTGGTCAGGTCTCCCATCTTAGGGGGGTCCTCTTGCGTGGCAGCCACTGCCAAATTGGCAAAGTCAAAACGGGGCCGGTCCTTGTGCAGGGCTGGGAGGACGTGGGCAATGGCTCCCTGCTTGGGGTGGAAGAGGTGGGTGGTAAAGGGCAGAGCCGGGAAGGGGAAGCGCGCGTCCACGAGGCCCTGCGCCGCCGCCATCTCGGTGATGGTGGAGCGGGTGATCTCGTGCACGTTGGGGTACCCCAGCGTCCAGTGGTTCATGTGCATGGTCTGCACGGCGCTGAGGCCATACAGGCCCTGCAGGTGGTCCACCGCGGCTGGGAAGGTGTTCACGGCCTGAAGGAAGGAGTAATTGGTGAGCTGCAGCGACGGGTGGAGCGGGATGGGCGCCGGCAGGGCCTTGCTCCCCATTTTCCCGGGTGCTGGGGGGCGGAGGGAACCGCCCCTGTCTTCCAGGACTCAGAGGCAGGTGGGCGTGGGGCTCCGGTGAAAACCCAGAGAGACAACAGCACGCAGGTAAGACCCTAAAAATGCGGGGGAAGAGAGGGAGAGTTGTGACTGTTACCCAAGCGGGCTCGGCCTTTCCTGTGGCGCCGGCGCAGCTTCCCGCACCTTCCTTCAAAGTCCTCCTCCTCCCTCCACTCCGGGGTCCCCCAAAGGAGTGCTGAGCGCCTGCCAGGCCAGTCTGCACCAGCTCGGCCCTGGGGCCCGGGTGTCAGGCGGGCCAGGAAGTGGCCTTCTGGCGAGCGGGGCACCCTGGAGGCCCTTCCGTGGGCGCCCGCAGGAAGGTCGGCTTGCGGGCACCCACGGACGGAAGACCCAGGTCCCGGTCCCGGGAGAGAGAAAGGCGGGCGGTGTGTGTGTGCAGGGTGCGCTAGCGGAGGCAGCACCCAGTTCTGCCCACCCACCCCACCCTGTCCCGCGAAGCTCGGGCAAACGCAATGGCGCGCGACGCCAATACCCGCAGGCCTAGGGCCGCTGCTGTCGCCTGGGCGCCCCCGAGCTCCCTGGGGGACCACCCCGAGGGCCGGTAGAGTCGGTGCTGCGGGTCACACGCTGCGCCCCGCCGCCTGCCCCGCCCAGCGCCGCCGTTCCCGGGTGCTGGAGCGCAGCGGGGGTGCACTTTGCGCTCCGGGGCCGCAGGGTCCTAGGAAGGGCCGGTCTGGCCCCACGCTGACCTCGGAGGTCCTCTTTTTCCTTCCTCTGCCTCAGTCCCATTTATCAGCGGTGACGGGGCCGCAGGAAAGGAAAGTGACACTTCGGGGGCCAGGTTCAGCCTAGGATTGCCCCCCTCCTCCTTCCCAGGGGCCGTCCCCTCCCACCCCCCACCAAGATCCCTTCCCGATGGTTCAGACTCCCAGGGGGTGGGGTGCGGTGGTGCGGGATAGGGGTAGGTGGGCGGAGAACCTCCCTAAGGCCGGAACCCCTTCTCCCAGACCGAGCGCGGATTCCCGGGCTGGCACCGGGCGCGCTCCTACACCAGGGAGGCCTCAGTAGAGGAGAAAAGAGGAGTGGAGAGGAGAGTGGGCTCCCTAGGAAGGGGTACGGGAGGGGCAGCAGGGGAGCCGCAGCCGGCGGGGCACAGTGCGGCTTTGCGGGCCTGGAGGAAGCTCGTTTATCTGCGGGAAGACGAGCGCGGCCTGGGCCTAAGCGGGGCGCACACACTCCCATCTCCCTGCGCCCCGAATGGCAACACAGAGGTCGGACTTCAGACCCCGGCCGCTCGGGGCTGCTCACCTGTACCCAGGGTGGGCCCACTGTTTCCCACCGCCGGCCGCCGTTCAGCGGACCTGGGCCTCGCCTCCGCCTCCGCCTCGGAGGGCAGCTCCCAGCGCAGCCAGGTGGGTGGCTCACAGCTAAGCCCCTTCGCCGAGCGGGGCAGGCGCGCAGCTAAGAGCCACCGACCCGAAGCCCGGCGTTTGAACCCAGCAGGAAGGTGGGAAAGTCGGTCGGGTCTTGCCCTCACCGCCCACCGCCCTGCGCGCCGGAATCCTCTCCAGCCGCCTGGGAAGTGTGCCCGTGGCTCCGAGGGCCGACGCGGGGGACCGCGCTAATGACGCGCTCTGACAAGTCAGAATTCGGTCGCCCCCGGAGGCCCACACCTCCTCTCCCGCCTCTTCTGCCTGGAGTGCGCAGAGACCGGGATTTATTAATGAACCGCCTCGGCCTGGTGTGTTCGGTCTGGGAGTTCGGACTGGGAGTTAATGAGAGGTGTGTAACCGTCAGAGGGTCTCAGACCATTCAACCGAAACTGTAAACCTCCATTAGTAATACACTTTCCCACCACAAATCACGATTCATTTTTGTTCAGTGGCAACACTCAAGCCCTCCTAGAAAGGCAGGAAAGAAAAAAAAAAAAAAAGGATTCTACTAACATCCCCGGTATTCTGATTATTTCCTCTTCCATTAAAAAAATAAATTGCACTTTTATTTCCTTCTTTTTGTGTAATGAGGATTTTCCAGAGATTCAAAATATTATTTTTCCCCTAGTTAAAAAGTGGTCTCCCCCATAGAGAGGAAATTGAAATTATTATTTGGGCGTATTCCCAGACTAGATTTCTTAGAAATAAATACAGGAGGTGAAGTACAACTCCTACCACTGTTGTGGGGGGTGAGGGAGGTTGTCAACTGAAGGAATATCACCACCTGTGAGCTCCATGTCACATGCACTAAGTGAAATCTGCCCTAAACATTACATGTTAATTCTGCCAGCAGAAAGCGGAGTGCCATCTTCCTTCCCTTCTTCAAGGGGTTTATAACAAAAATTAGCAGCTCTATTACAGTTCAGATCCAAAATGGCACAAAAGTGTATTTCATAGTAAGTTTTCATTTTAATTTGCAGGACAGTTTCTTCATAGAGGAAGAGCAAACCATTGGTGACTTCAACACTTTTACAAACAGAACAGACCTAAATATCCACCAAACACTTTTGCCATAAGTAATTAGAGAATTTAGATTTCCACTCTCCCACTGAGTTGCTAGAAATATACGTCAAAAGATATTTTAAGTCAACGAAGAGATTTAAAGTACTTTCGTTTTGTCTAGAGTTGAGCATGTAATTCCCACACTGAGTTTCAGGCAATAACAGCGATCATCCTCCTCCTCTGCTGTCATTTCTCTCTACTCCTTTTCGGACCACTCCTTACTTTTAATTTTACAAGGAAAGAACCCGTGAAAAGACATTAATATTTTGGTGGAGCAGAGGCTAGTTTTCTTTCAGCAGTCTTCTTCACAGGGATTTCCAGGCATGTATAGAAGTTTTGTAAAATTTAGGTCACTGGTTGTCAACAAGTGAGATGTGTACACAACTAATTTCAGTTCAGTGAAGCTTTCAAAACATTGGGGGGGGGGAAGGTATGTGGTAATTTGATGAAGTCTTGCTCTTTGGTAATGCTGCTATTACACTGAGTTATCTAAAAATAATATACAGTCAGGGGTCATCTGCTAAAATCTGTGTGTTGGTGTGAGAGAAATGACTTGATGGGTCCATAGACTCGCTGAATTTCAGCCCAAGCCACAGTGGAATTTTACATAAATAAGAGCAATAGTCCTAGTAGATATAAGGACTAGATCACTTAAAAAGTAATAATGTTGAAATAAGTCTGGATCAGGTGAACAGAAGGAAACGGCTGGGAAGTTCCTGCCCCCTTCGCAGCGCCTCTGCCTTCCCAAGGAGTTAATTAAATTAAGATGCCTTCCGCATAATCAGGGTTCTGTTTCTCTCCGCTTCCTCGCTCCCCCTGCGTGTTTTCTTGTTCTGTTCAAGACTGCAGTTTGTTTAGCAGAGAAAGGAGCTGTCTGCGCCGTTTCGCTTCGGAAACGCCAACCCTCTTTTGTTCTCCGCCAACAGGTAGGGAGACGGATCCAGCGCTCCCTCCACAAACACCTTTTTCTCCCTCCTTCCCTGCAACCGCCAGTCCTTTCTCTGTAGCTCTGCTACGGGAATCTAGGCGTAGGAATCCCCGGGGAATTTGCCTTCGGCTCGCTCCTCCAGGACTGGAGGGTGGGAGGGAAATCAAAAGGCCGGCTACGAGGCTGGAGAATCACCTAGGACTGAACTCTTGCTTCCCTCTCGCCGCGCGCTGGCTAGGCCGGCAGCGAGAGTCCCCGCGCGTTCGCGCTGCGCCGCCGCGGCTGCCCCGGGACGCGCGGACCAGGAGCACTACCGCAGCGTCAGAAGCGCCACACGACTGTGGGGTTCTATCTCAGCGTACTTTGGGTCAGCTTTTATAAAAGCCTGGATGAATGCTCTGTGCCGAGGTCGAAAACAAAACTGCAATCGACACCTAACAGTGTGTGACCCTGAGTGCCGGCTGCGGGCGGAGTGCCGGGGATCCCACCGAGTGAGAGACACGATGCCCCAGGATCGCACCCGGAGGATCTCCTTTCCCCGGACTCGCGGCACGCCCGGCCGAGGATCCGAGCACCCCCGCTCCCCTCCTCCCCTGGGCGGCTGCAGCTCCCGCCCGGGGCGGACACTCACCTCCCGCAGAAAGGTCCGCCGGGCGGCGCCGCTCAGACCCGGCCCAGGTGGCGAGGCGCGGAGCTCGGGAAGGTCACTGGGCCCACGCCGGGCACACTCCTTTCTCCGAGCGGAATCCCGGGAGCCGCGGACATGGTCCGGAGGTCGACGAGCAGCGCAACAGGAGAGCGGATCCTCGCCGAGGTCCAGCTCCGGCCACGCGGAGTTTGCAAAACCCGAGGGCGGGTAGAGCCGGCGCTCAGCGCTCGCCCGGAACCCCGCGCCTCCGCCAGCCTGCGGCCGCCGACTCCAGCTCAGCTCGGGGCCCGCAGGCTCGCAGGGCCATCCCCCTCCAGCCGCGAGCGCCCGGAGCTCCGTTCCCGCCCGCGTCCCTCCCCGGGCTGCTCGCCGCGCGGCGTCCGGGGCTTTAGTAGCAGCCCCGCCTCCCCTTCGGGCGGGCGTCCCGCGGCGGCGCGGGGCCCTCGAGCCTGGCTCCGCCTCCGCGCCCGGCGCCCGCTAATGGTCCACTCTGTTTACTTGTGTTTGGATAGCAACTGGGTCTTAAAGGAGCAGGTTTGCCCGAGGTTTCCCTGTTACCGAGATGAGCCGAAGGTGACTCGGCTCAAAGCTCACTCGCAGCAAAGCCCACCCTCTTTCCTTCGCGGTGCCACTTCTCCTCGTAGTGTTAGAAACCGAACAACTGGTTCTTTGCTTCCTGAAGACCCTGCGGGCATTTTGTAGTTTTACTTCGCGCTCTCCAGACTAATTTCAACATCTTAACAAGTTTAATATAACCATCTTCTCCGTAGAGTAAAACCAATCGGTTCTAGATCGCATTCTCCAAGATACATCACCCTTCCCTCAATTTTAAGTACAGCTTTGCACATACTTTTTGTCAATTACGATTATAACTGTAGTCTGCTTTTGCTTGCTGTTTTCTAAACGAAGTTTGGTTTTAGAGATGACAATTGATTGATTCCGCAATTGCTGCAAAGACATATGTAGAATGTCCCAGAAATTTCTTCCAATATTTAAGGCTTAATCAGCCAGTGCACATTTTACAAGCAGTTAACCAACTTGGTTAAAGGGTGGGCATCTGCGACCCTTTGGTAAACAATACAGAATCCATCTGGAATGGGTGAAGAACGATCATTTAAAAATTTTCGGAAAATACTATTGTAGCTTCTCAAAACATGTACATCTTCATTCCCAGAAAAAGAAATACCATTCTTTGTTCAGTCTCCAGGAAACTTAATCGAATTTGGTGTAGTGATACATTTCTTCAGGTTCTTCTAAATGTCTGGTTCTGTGTGAGTGTAATTGCAGAACACACTTCAGCTACGCTGTAAGTAGGGTGATCGAGTAACAGAAAGGGAATGACACACTCATTTTAAATAGCTTCTTTCCAGATGAGATCTGCGTGAACAACATTGAGCAAAACGCCTTTCGTCCCAAAGGAGTCACTGGAGGGGATTTGCGTTAGCCCCCGGCAAGTTCGCGCTCTGAGGGGCACGTTTTCCAGCCAAAATGCTCCAGCTCTCAAAATTCAAAAGTTGAATTTGGTCAAAAGTTGGTGCTGGATGTGCCGCCCCAAAGGACAGGTCAAATAATCTCATTGTGCGGGGTAGTGGACAAATAAGAGCAGAAGACTATAACCTGTCCAGAGGTTAAACAGTGAGTGGTGAGCCTGGCAGAAGCTACGAGATAGTGCTGTATTAAGATACAATTCCTTCTATTTTATTTATGCCCAGATGGACGGAATATTTCGTTCCTTTGGTAAAACGTAACCCAGGGATAGTAGATCCTTTTTTTACCTTTTTTTTTTTTTTTCCAATTTCAAATTCTCGAAGGTTAAAAAGTGAGCTTGGAATGGAGAACCAAGTATTTAATATCCTCCAGTCTTTAACTGCTTAAAGTGGATTTGACAAACAGCGTGGAAGAAGCAGAATGCCTAAGAGTTCAGGGGTTTAAAACAACAACAACAACAACAACAACAACAACAACAACATCAACAACAACACGTTTCCCCTAGTGGTTCTGTAGGGGTGCTTTCATTTCAGCGCTCAGTCCTGAGCTCCAAGTACCGAGATGCCTGTGGTCCCCTCTCTCTAACCACCTCATTCCTTCCGCAGCTTTTCTCAATTTGGAAGATTTGGAGTGAACTTTCTCTTCTTTCAGACCCCCAGGACACACACACCCGGGGTGGTGACCTGAAGAGCGTTCCTACGCTTCGTCTTTCCTCTCCCAAAGTGGAGGCAACTCCCCAGCGGCCGGCTTCACACCTTCCCGCTCAGTGTGTGTGTGTGTGTGTGTGTGTGTGTGTGTGCGAGGCACCGCCAGCTGTTCCTGCGGGGTGGACAGCACTGCCAACCACCCACGAGTTGCGCCCTCTTTCCGCAAACCTCCTGAGCCCAGGTTTTTTCATAAACGTGTTTACCTCGCCCACCCCAGCTTCCGAAATTCCACAGTGGAGTCTGGGCTACGCCGGCCCGAGGGCTGCTGTTGCTTGAAAGGTAGGGAAGAGTCGACGAGTTCCGGGCTTTGGGGAAGCCGCGTGGCGGGCAGCGCCTACGCAGTCCCCAGGCCCCGCCGCCGCACCAGGCAGGTGCGCGCTCCAGGCCGAGGGCGAGCCCGTGGCTGAGCTTCGCGCCGCACGCAGGGCTCCCCGAGCCACCTCCGCGCCCACCCCGGTGGGCCCTTGGCTTTCTCCTCGCTCGGCCCCAGCGAGCCCCTTGCTCACGCCAGCATCCAGAGCGCACGCCGGGTGGGGGCCCGCCCCGGAGCAGCCTCACCCGCCGGCCTCCCCGCGCGCCAAGGCTCGGCTGGGAAGACAGGCCCCCGCCCACGGCGAGTCGTGGGGTCCAGGTGTGCGGAGAGTGAAGTCCTGTCGCCTGCCGCGGCCCGGCTGCTCCCGGGATCTGAAGCTCTGCGCGGCAGTCCCGCTGCCCTGCGTCCCCGGGAGCTGCGCGGCCGGTTCAGGCTGACATTTCCGCGGACGTGGTCATCTGCTGTCTTCGCTCTGGGCTTCTGGGTTTTCTGCACCGAGGACGCTTCTAAGGCGGTGGCTGACAGGCTGACGAGGGGCGCGCGAGCAGCTGCTGCTCAAACCTGAACCGCCGAAAGTTTACGCCCCTGGAGGACGGGGTGAAGGCCGGAGAGAGGAAGCTGGGTTGGAGGAGGAAAGCGCCCGCAGAGGAGCCCCCTCTCCCCCGCCACGGCCCACCCAGGAGGCTCCGCCGGTTAAGCAGCGAGCAGGTGTCAGACAACAGGCTTCCTGGCGGTTAATTCTTAGCGCGCACTGCGATTATCCTAAAAATGTTTACCCTTTAAGACACAAATTATGGTGACCCCATCTTTTTCTCCTGGGATTCCAGCTGCCATTTTCTCTGAGAACTTGCCTCCCTTTCTCCGAGCCGTCCTCAGCCTCTTTAGGGCGGGGACCTTTTGCATTTGAACTTCCCGCACTGTTCGCGGCTCTCCCAGATCCCGCCGTTCTCGGGGCGTGTGTGCTGCGGCCGCGGGCAGCGAGCGGGCCCGTGAACACCTAGGGGAGGCTCCCGGGCACCGGGCTTCGAACTGAGGGTGTGGAACAGGGACCAAGCGACTAAGAATTTTATCTTTTCAAAAAGTATGTTCCAGTGGGCGCTCTACACCGGGTCGGGCTGGGAAGGCACCGCCGCGGGCCGAGCTCCGCGGGCCGCGGGAAGAGTCGCAGCGCCCCCTGGAGGCAAGCGCCGGGCACTTCCCGGCCCAGGGGCCCGGTGGTCACCGGCCGCAGGCTCTGGGGCGCGTGTGCGTAGCCGGCGGCCGCCCCGCCGCGGCAGAAGCGCTTCCACCTGGACCTGAGCCCCTCGGCCGCGGAGGTAGGGTCCTGTGCGCCGCAGGACTGCCGGAGAGGAGGCCTCGGCGCGCCGTCGGGGCCCACAGGCTGCTCGACCCCACGCGAGGCCCCCGGCGACTTCCCGCCTGGTGGGGCTTTTCTGCGACGGGTTCGGACTCACGGCGCCGCTCCGGGCTCCGGGGGACTCCGACTTGGCAGGGCAGGGAGGAGCCCCGGGGCGGCCCCGGCGCGGGGAGCCTGCGGGCGGTCGCGCGCCGAGTAGCGCGGGTTCCAGCCGACTCCGGGGCCCCGACCCCGCCCCGCGGGACAGGCAGGAGAGGTTTGCGGGGGACCGTGTGGGGAGGCCGGCCCGCGCGCCCGGGCGTCTGCGTCCTCCCGGCCCTCGCGCGGGGCCGCGCCGGGGTCCCCTCCGGGCCGACCTGCTCCTGCAGCCGGAGAGCGAGCGCCAAGACGCGTGCGGGGGGCGCCGGCGGGCTCGAGGGGCCGCTGCCGGCCGCCCAGTCCCGGCCCCGCTGCGTCCTCCGCGCCGCAGGGGGTGCCCGGGAGGGGTCGCCGGCCCCGGGCCGCAGCAGGGGGTGGGCACCCGAGGCGAGGCCCCCCCAAGCCTGGGCGCGCGGGGTTAGGCTTCCCCGGGTGTGCGGCAGCGGCAGGCGGGCGCCGGGCCCAGGCCGCCCCGCGACCCTTCCGCCCCTCGGGGGGCGCGTGACGCTGCGAAGGGCCCCGCTGCGTGAGAGGAGCCCGGGAGGAGCCCCGGAGGAGCCCGGAGGAGCCCCGGAGGAGCCCCGGAGGAGCCCCGCAGGTGACGGGCTGGGCCCAGAGCCGGCCGCCGAGGCACGTGCTGGGCGCAGGGAGCGCGGCCGCCCGGGGCGGGCAGCTCGGGCCCAGGGCGGGGCGGGGGCTCCGGGGGGCTCCGGGGGGCTCCGGGGGGCTCCGGGGGGCTTCCGCGGCCCAGGCCCGTCCCCAGCCCGCCCGGCGCCGCCGAGCCCAGGAAGCAGACTACAGTCCGCCTCGAAAGAGAAAGCCCGGCCAGACCCCGAGTCCAGGCACCTCGGAATTCACGGTGCTTCTCGACCGGAGCCCGCTGGTGTTCGCGACTAAGAAGAGGACCTGAGCAGCGAAGGCCAAGGCCAGGCTGTGCGGCGGGAGGGGGAAGGCCCCGAGGCTGGTGGCCCTGTGGTCACCTCCACTTGCCCAACGCGGGACTGTCCCAGCCCTCTCGCTCTGAAAAGATCCTCGGAAAGGACTAGGACGGAATGTGCAAACCTATTTTTGTTAGGCTTTCACTTAAAAAACAAACAAACAAACTTACTTGCCAACGCTTTCACACTGAGAAAATTCAAACGAGAATCTTGATTTCCAATTTCCGTGTGGCAGTGAGCTAGCTGGAGCCCAGCAGCTGTGCTCTCCCTTCTCTGTCGTCTGTTTCTAAAATGTCTTGGATTGCCTTAGAGGTTCCAATACTCTGCAGAGAGGTCGTTTCTGGGGATGCTGGGATGGGTCCAGAGTGCTGACTAGAGCAGCAATTCTTAAAGTGTGGTCCAAGAGCATCAGCAACCTCTGGAAACTTGTTAAGAATGCAGATTCTCTGGCCCCACTTACTGAGTCAGAAACTCTGGGAGTGGGGGCCTGGCCATCTGTTTGGACAAGCCCACCAGGTAATTCTCATACACCCCAAAGTTTGAGAACCACTGACTTAGATCAAATTGACATTTGGGGGCAATCACAGGCGTGGGGGAATTTATCATTTGCTCTCTTCCTTTTTCCCTCCTTGCCTTCATTTCTCTTTCCACCAGAGACTGCAGGCATAAATGCCTGGCCCAGGGCTGCTAATTCATTCATTCGCTCATTCACTCATTCATTGGCTCTCATTCATCTACTTTCCAGAGGTACCACCCAAGTCCTTGGAGACATGACAGGATCCTCAAGTGATCTAAGCATGAACATTCCCTTCAAGGAGACGGATTGGGATGCATGGGCAAGAGTGAGGGAGAGAAAGTAGTACAGTGTCTTCCCATTTCATGGCAAATTTTTGTTGTTATTGTGATTATAATCTAATTATAATCGAATACTGGAATTGATATGATTTCAGGAAATGCTCCTGTTAGGGACCACACAGGAGCATTGCACCTTATCTTAGTTTCTCACCATTTGGGACTCTCCACTCTTTCCCTCATCCAGTATTCTCGAGATAGCATTCTCTTCTTATTTTTATCACATCCTAGTGATTCTGAGTTTGCTGCATACACTTCCTCTCACACCTTGACACACTGCCCACACCCTCTCAGTCCTCCCTGCACTGGGTCAGAGTGCGTGATGCCAGTGGAGATGAGGAAGTGTCACAATCTGCGGGATCGGGATCGTGTCTGGACCTGGGCTGGAAGTTTCTGTGCCCTTGGATTTCCCTGAGGCTGCACAGGACACTCTGAGAGCAGCTCAAACAGTCATGCATGTTCTGCTCCCAGACTTTGCTCGTGCTCTCACTTGCTTCCTGCCATCTTCCATGGGGCGGGGCGGGGCGGGGGGGGGGGGGGGAGCAACTGACCAGCTTCCAGAGATCAGGTGTAAGTTGTTGTCGCCTGATCCTCAACCTGCAGATTGGTCACCTTAAGACTAGGTCAAATCCCCACTCCCACCCCAGGTATCTAAAAATCCAAAGGAAACTGGCACTTTGTAGTTTTCTTATGCCAAATCAACTTCCTTTAAACTTTCACTTTGCACATTCTCTCTAGAACCTTCACTTGAACTTCTGTTCTTAGCCAGGCAATGAGCCCCCTCCACTGGACCACTTGCATCCCCTCCTCCGCCCCCCCCTCCTCCCGCCAACACACACACAGATCTTCTGACTGTGGGCAATAAGAACAGTACAAGGCACTTTGCCTCACAGACGCTGGTGGGTTCCTGAAAAACCAGGTCTAATGAGAAGCCTCTTGTCCATTATTAGATTCAGGAAAAAATGTTTCATTTTAGTGAGCCAGTGCAGGGAAGCCACTGAAAATACACATAAAAATGAATATGCTGCCCATAGTCATGATTGTGTAAGAGTACTCAGCTCAATTGTGACAAAGTTTGCTGTTTTAATATGTCCTTTTCTTAGGGAGATATTCGAAGTATAAAATGTATAGTGGGACGCCTGGGAGCCTCAGCGGTTGAGCGTCTGCCTTCGGCTCGGCTCAGGTCGTTTGTCAGGTCGTGATCCGGGATTTGGGATGGAGTCCCACGTGGGGCTCTTGCGAAGGGCCTGCTTCTCCCTCTGCTTGTCTCTGCGTGTGTCTCTCTCTCTTGCTGTGTGTGTGTCTCTCATGAATAAATAAATACATCTTTAAAATAAAATAAAATAAAATAAAATAATGTATAGTGATCAGGAACATGATAATCTCTTTACAACCTGTGATCGTATTTCTTAGCAGGATTTTGCTTTCCAGTGCAGATGGCTTAACATAGTAACATTCAAAGCAGCCAGTACTTAGTTAGGAAATGCCAAGGCCAATATTTGAATGCAGATACAATTTTTAACAAAGGAAAATGTATATTCCTGTAGCCGTTTCTGTGAATATTCACCAGAGGATTAATATACTATTTTTGAATTTAGTCCAACTCCACAAACTCGAAAAAGTCTTTAAGGTGCCAACTCATAAGGCACATAGAATTCCTTGTTCCTTATTTTTGAGTGTGTACTATATGCCAGGTTCTAGGCAGTTGTGTTATTGTTTGAGACACCAAATTTCATTCTGACTTGGGAGCAGGGCAAAGACAAGAAAGGTCAGATTTGAAGGCTGGCTTCCTCTGGTTCTGTTAAATTGTTAAAGTATTTGTACTTAATAGCAATCTTTAAAATATTTATTGAACTCTCTCTTAAATTTTTAGGTCATTTTTACAAGTCAAGGAGAGAAAGTCAGTATTTAAGCCAGCTCATTTATTGGAAAATGAATGCCAGCACAGCCTTAACTTTTGGTTTTCCAATTGGAAGACCTTAATATCATGACAACATTTTACAATAATGTTATTTCCATCATGCCAGGTGATAATTTAGCTGTAGATTCCTTATGATTGGTGACCATTGGTTCAATCAAGGGTGTTTTCATGTACTGATCCTGTAAGGAGTCACAGAAAGAAAAAAAAAAAAAAAAAAAAAGCACTTCTTCCTCTGGCACCCTTGCTGGAGAGAGGGGTAAAGGAAGTGGCAGACAGCTAGGCTGGCCCCATCCTCATTGTTCCTTGGGAGAACTTAAAGCGATATCAGCTCAGATCCAGCTGGCTTCCGAGAATCCAGGTCTCCTAAGGAGCAATGAGTTCTATTCTCTTTGCCTCTAAGCTCAAAACTTAGACAACTTCAATGGATCTGGAGACACAGGGATGTGACATGTGGAAAGGCTCCATTCTATTCTTACCCCGTGCATTGTGTCACAATGACTGGTCACACTGCCTATCTTAGCTACATACTCCATTTCACTGTGCCTAACCCCTCTTCCCGTGTACTCTGCAGCCCATGCCTGGCAAGTGGGCCTGCCTCCAGGAATCAGTCTGGGTGGATGCTATGATGTCAGGACACCAAGCAGCAGCATTTCTAACATGTGTTAGACCATGCTTGCCTTTTCCTTTCCCTGGAAAAGTACACAAAGTGCAAGTTGTCTCCCAGGCCATGAGGCACGCATCCAAATGCCCTACGTGGTGGGCCCGCCCAGGCCCAGGAGAGTGTGGAGGAGAACACGAGTGTGTCATATGGGTGTGTTCACCAGTTTTGCTCCCCTCTGTCTCAGCCTTGACCACATTCTTTTGACAGGCCATATGGCCTGGGAGTGACCTGGAATATATTAGGAGCACTGGCTTGTAGAACCCTTGCAGAGCAAGGGAGCAATGGCAGAATGGGATTTTAGACTTGTTAATTCATTTAACATGTTTTATTTATTGAGGATATTTAATATAGTAGGCCCTGTGATTGGTGCTGGGGCTATAACAATGAATAAGGATCTATGGTCTAGTGGGGAGACAAATAAACAGGTAATTATGATACACTATGAATCCGAAAACCTGGATCCAAGGTCCCTACTTAATAGTTTATGAACTTGTGGAAGTCATGCCACTTGTTGGAGCCTCAGTTTCTGAATCTGATAATTAAAAATACTCTGAGGGTTAAATGACATGGATGTATATCAGTGCTGTAAGTACTTATGATTCTTTCTTATCCATTAACATGAACTGACCTCATCAACCCCAAATTATTCTTCATATTCCTCCAAGGACTTGGAAAGGAGACCAAGGGAAAGAAATTTGACCCAGTGCCTAATTCTAGTGATCAAGAGTACAAAAATTAAGTTGCTGCACCAAGTATTTCTAGAGAAAAAGTCATCTGCCTTGAAGTTTTTTTCCAAAGATTTAATTTATTTACTTTTTGACACAAAGAAAGAGAGAGAGAGAGAGAGAGAGAGAGAGAGAAAGCAGCACACAAGCAGGCAGAGTGGCAGGCAGAGGGGGAGGGAGAAGTGGGCTCCCCATTGAGCAGAAAGCCCTATATAATTGAATCCCAGGTCCCTGGGATCATGACCTGAACTAGAGACAGATGCTTAACTGCCTGAGCCACCCAGGCACCCCAGGAAGATTTTATCAAAAGAGTTTTTCACTGTTTACTGTAAAGTAGGAATACTGTACTATACTGTATATTACATTTTATTGTATTCAGTTATTTTATATACATGAAGTAGAAATTACAAATAGATTTTTTTAGGCTTCAAAGCTATTATTTTGGATGTTCTATCTAGTGAAACAATGATGCAATTGATTTGGGGATGTCATTGACATATGAAATCTTAAAGGAAATTGTATCAGAATACAATTGAACTTTATCAGAAAATCTAAAATAATAAGCCCAACAGAGAAGGGGCTTAAACAACAGAGAAGTTAATTTTTTTTAATTTTATTTTTAAGTAATCTCTATGCCCAACGTGGGGCTCATATGTGCCAGGTGCCCTACCATTAGAGAAGTTAATTTATCTCTCACATAAACATAGCAAGCCAGAGTCATATGGTGGCTAGCTCCTTGATTATCAGGTATTTGGACTCCTTCTATCTTGTTGTCCTATCAGCTTCAAGAAATGATTTTTACTTTTAATCCAAAACCACATTCCAGGCAGCAGCAAGGAGGAAGGCATGAAGGTCAAGCACTACTTTTTTGAGGAGATTTTACAAAAACCAGAACCCAGACCAAGCTGCAAGGGAGGTTGGGAAATGTTGTCTTTACTCTGGGTGGCTGAATGCCTTGCTAAAATTCAGGCTTCTATTACTAAAGAAGAGGGGAATGGATAATGGGTGATGCCCAGAAGTCTCTGCCACAGGATGTCGAGGCCTGGTATTTGATTCTTTATATGTTATCTTATATATATTAGTACCATAAATACTGTTATTGGTCTGGACAGTGGTCACTGTCCCCTTTGCTGCTTTTATGGTTTTAAGTACTATATGGAGCAGTAGGATTCTGTTTGAAACCCTTTGACATGTTGTCACTACTTACTTAGTCGATTGTGGCTACTGGTGTGTGACTTCCTGCTTAGAGTGGGGAGGTGTGAACAAAGAAGGTGGGTGAGGTTGGGAGACAAAAGCTGTCAGGACTTGCCTGGGGATGACTTTGCTGTGGGTTGTGACGAATACCACTGGTACCACATGGCAGCATTCCCTTTGTGGGATATGTCCTGAGGTGTCAGGCAGGCCATGCGAGTGGGTCTTCTGTAGGAGAACATCATTTTTTGTCTTGGAACATGGGATAAGAAATGAGACAGAACATACTAGAAGAAAAATGAGAGCCTTAGAACCTTCTTGGCCCTGTCGCCATATAAAGAAGGCGTGGGGTGGGGGTAGGTGGGGGTGAAGGGGGTTGGCCATGGCAACTAGAAGCCAAGATCTGGTTTTTAAGAACTGGGCAGCCAGAGGCTGTGGCTAAAATGTGTAGCTCAGTTGCCCTCAGGAGCAGAGTGAAAACTATAAGCAGACCCGCCGCCCCCCCACGCCATGGCTACAGCCCAACGACAATCTCCAAAGATAAATGTGGAGAGACTTAATTACCATTTAAAATTGTCCTGGCCTGACCTCTCTGCCTGATAAACTTTACTTCTGAGCCTTATTCCCTGGTGATACTTACAGGCTTGATTCTCCTCTCCAAGCCTAGGAGAAAATTTATCACCAAACATGACTTTCCAGGTACACAGGGAGGGGAGAGGGAAGGGCCTGTGGATCCCCAGTCTCCCCTGGGGTCTCTCCTGGGGATGCTGCTTGGCTTGGGGCAAGTCTGAGCATGGAGGTTACATACAGAGCATTAATGCCAATATATGGGGAGGATTCTTTCCCTGCAGAAACATCTGGAGTGACACCGAGGAGAGACATACACATTTACACGAGCCTCAGGGGATTCCCATGCCTGAAAGAACTGGCTAGATAGTTCCTATTACACATTTATTTCCTTGAAGGAGGTATTTTATATATTCTACCCTGTAATTCTATTCATTTGGCTCTCCACCCTGCTAAAAAGGAAAAAGGACATACAGTCCAAACAATTTTTAAAACCAAGGTTTTTTTTCCCTCCAAATAGTAAATGTGCAGAATTCATGCAGCATTTACACACATCTGTAAGCTATGACTTGTTTATACCAGCCCTTACAATATTTTTAAAATAAAGTATAATGTTTTTCGGTCTGTATACAATAGCATTTTCTTATATCAACCCCCCACATACGAATGTATTTACCCCTTTTTAGGGTGTAATTACATGTCTAAATAATAATGTACACAATTGATGTATAGGAAGGACATGTATGTTTTATAGCAAACATACCAAAAGGATGTAAGATACTCGTGTTGATTCTTTAGAATACTGTTACTAATAACCTGCAGATTTAGAAAAGGCCACCTAAGTTGGTTTGACCCTATCCTATGTGCTAGAAGATTTATGACCACGGGATGAGAAACTGTTTTAGAGACATCATTTTACCTATGGGGTTGCAGTGGCCCAGGAGGAAAGATATTTTCTCAAGCTAGTTGACTTTCCCATGGCCCAGAAGTGGAACTCCTGATTTCAGAAGGGGCTCTTTCTGTTATATCTCACAGTCTCATCTTGGTTGGAGCTGCAATTTCCCTCCAACAAAAAAATGTTGACTTGATCCCGGCAGCCTGCTATGCTATATCAAGAGCCTCTGGGTACCGGAACTCCAGCCGTAGCCAGCCTCCAGACTTAGCTGTTCCAAGTGTGGTTGGAGGACCAGCAGCTGTGGCTTCACCTGGGGTTGGTTAGAAATGCAGCCAGACCTACTGAATGAGAATTTTAACAAGATCCCTAGGTGATTTCCCTGTAGATTAAATTTGGGAAGAACTGCTCCGTAACTGTTTCTATTGCCAGATTGTGTCCCAAAGACCTATTTGATCATTTTCCTCTGATCCATTAAGAACCTAAAATGACTCCTATTGCTTATCTGTTTCTATGCAAATATTTTAAATGTCCAATCTTGTACAGTTTCCCTGGTCATATACTAGACTTCCTCTCTAGATGGATGGGGGTATCTAGGTATTTAAAGATCTCTCCAGGTGACTAGCCTTCATGGGTCCTTAAATTGGCTGTTTGAGAAGGATTGATCCAAAATGTTGCTTTGGAGGGCAGCCCTGGTGGCGCAGCGGTTTAGCGCTGCCTGCAGCCTAGGGCATGATCCTGGAGACCCTGGATCGAGTTGCATGTCAGGCTCCCTGCATGGTGCCTGCTTCTCCCTCTGCCTGTGTCTCTGCCTCTGTGTGTGTGTGTGTGTCTCTATGAATAAATAAATAAATAATCTTTAAAAAAAAACAAAACAAAATGTTGCTTTGGAATAACTTAGAATATAGGAAAACCTTGGAAACAGCAGACACTTAATCAGGCTGCCTTATTTTTCTTAGATGCCAGATCATAAAAACTGTTTTCGTCCTGACTGTATTTTTCTCTTCTTTCCCTTTCATTGACTTCTCACTCCTAATTTGAGAAAACAAACTATGCTGATTCCCAATTTTCCTTTTCCACTTGTTAATCACTACTAACAGAAGTGAATTTTCCTGGAGGCCCATTCTGAGATACAGTCATTGATTATCTGGATGCTTTATCTGATATTCCAGTGATCACAAGGATCGATGTGGCTAATCTGGTTTGCTAAACACAAGTCTCCACCTATTTCATCATTCCATTAAAGTCCTTTCCGAAGTTGTGTTTTGGTCAAAAAGAACAACATTCTGTGAGTGAGTCAAGGCTTAATCAATTAATGAGCCCCAAATTTTAGAGAAAAGGAAACACTTAACCACGGTTCCCAGCTCTGAAATGTTAACAGATTCTAGGAAAGGGGATTGTTGTATATACTAGAGTGTAATCTATTTCTGTGTTACTGTTTTTGTTCCTAGGGCTCTTCTCTTACTAGCTTACTAGGCAATGGGCAGAGCCAGTCAACAGAGTTTTTGTACTTAGAAAAGACTGTTACCAAACCCAGTGCCGCTCTGGCTGTTCACTGTTACCTCATTACAATGGTGATGTGATCTGCTGAGTATCTGGGTTTACCACTGACCACAGCAGAGGCCTGGGCATTATTTGCTCAAGTGATTTTGTCCTCCTCCTCCCCTCTTTTTTTCCCCTAAATTAAATGTGTGCAAGATGGGTTGGGCTGGTGCAGGGTCGGGATGGGGGTGGTTATCCCACTGAGTACAATGTGTACTTTTTCAGCACTGTGCTACTTCATAAAGTAGACTTTATGAGCTGTATGCTTGCATTTTTGTTTTCTGACTTATTGTTCTCTATCCTACAATTGTTCTATTAATTTGATAGTATATGGTTTCAGCCAAACATTTGTTCCAAATTCTGCCAGAGTAAGGGAAAGTTTCCAGACAAAATCCTGCTCAGGAACCTTCCTAAGCAAGCAGAACTTTTGTCAACCTACTGTACCATTTCCTTGGGGGCTTCAGGAGGTGAGTGGAGTCAACAGCTGGATCCAGGCTCAGCTCATTTCAAGATACCCGGTCTCTCTGTGACAAGACACATCCACAGACAATGCTGTACCCAGCTCAGCGGCAGAAACTCAGGTCAGACAGAAGCAGTGGGTTAGGAACCAGTTCTGGGTGTTGAGAAATGGAGAACAAAAGCTTGTGGGGTCAGCTCCTTCCTTCTTGCGCTGTTTTCCTTCAGGCAGTGCAGGGGCTGATTCACCCCAGAATGACATTCGCATTCCACTCAAGTAGTCTGCTTTTGTAATTCCTTGGGGATTTTCATGAGTATAGAGGTCACTGTCTCTGACAATTAAGCTTTAAAGTTAATTCCCAAGATAAATAGAGCAAATTGACACCACTTTGGTTGTAATTTTTCTTGCTTCAAACTCTAAAGGACAACAGTGAAGCAGCTGCCAGGCTTGGTTCCTGGAAATTCAAGAAACATAGGCATTTTTATTTTCTACCTTTCTAAATGAGGCAGTTTAGGGCCCTCGGAAACAACACAACCCATGTAAACGTCTTAATTCTACAATTTTGCTTGCTACTCTGAGAGGACAGAGAATCATTGTTTCCACTTTTTTTTTTTTAAAGCTACATAAGTAGTGGTTTCTTTTTAAGCTAGAATGGTAGAGAGTTGTAATCTTTTTTAATTCAGACCTTGCAGCAGAAAAGCCGGTCTTACTTGTGAGCTGTATTATTCAGTTACACACTCTCATGGAACAGGGAAAGTAAATAACTGAACACATACTTTATAATTACACGCAGGAGGAATTTAGAGCTGCAGTAGTGGGAGTGGACTTGGGGGGCCTGATCCGGCAGCTGCACTTTCTGGCTTCTCTCTTACATGCTGAGGGGGGTGGGGAGGTGTGGGGGGTTGAAAACAGGAACCTGGAGACCCCAGCAGGAACCCCAGTAGTGAGGGGAGTGGAAGTGCACGAAGAAAATCGAAGCATCTGTCACTCTGGGCCTCAGCTAGCAGGAAAATAATTAGGATTTAGAGAATAAAATGTGAGCGGATACAGGAAATGTAGATATTTTACTCCACCATTTCCTAGACGGTGTTCAGGACACCTCGAGATTTTAACCATTTTGCTGAGGACAAAAAGATTCCATTGTCAACCTAAGCTCAAGACAAGTTGTATACTAGATCTCCTATTGGAGAATCAAAACTCATGTTAGCACAACCAAAGCTCTGGACCTCAGTCCTACGCAGTTAAGGATACCTGTTTAATCTGGTCTTCCCTGCCTCTACTTGATTTCTAAAGTTCATTGCAGCTACCAAATTCTACAAGTTCCTGCTGAGCAAGCATTTTCTAGTTTTTAAGCTGGTTCATCTGATGACAGGGGAAATTGTGATAGTTGATTCAGACTTTAAAACTGAGATCATAACACACTCCAAAAGTGTAGGGATTTGATTATTCTCATTGTCAATGCAAACTAAGGCTGGTCCAATTTAACAGTACTGACCTGATCTTTTTTTTTTTTTTTTTTTTTTGACCTGATCTTTTAAGTGCAGTGCTGTTACTCATCAACTGTGTGACGCTGGGTCACTTAACGTCAGTGTCTCCAGTTTTGATGTTGAATTAAAAATATGTTCTGGCTCTAACACTTGTCCATGTGCAGGAATATTGATCAGAGATTCTTTTCTAATAGTTCATCCAGTGATTAAACCCTTCCCCACTCATTCCACTACAGAAACTGTTACTTAGAAAAGTAATATCAGTTATTGAAAGATCTTTGGAAAACCAGGAAGAGAAAAAAAAGAATGGCGTTTGGTTAGCAAGTATTTACTACATGCCAGACACTATTCTAAGAGCTTCACTGTGTTATTAGCTCAAGGCCAAACTACACCAAACTGCACTGCTCTGTGAGTCCAGGAACCTACGAAGGCCACTTTTAACTAGTCAAAGGTGGAGCAAATATTAACTCTAGCTAGCTATTCCCAAGGGACCAGCCAAGCAACCAACCACCATTCCCTCATTCCCCTAATCTTTCAAAAGGTGTATTTCAAAGCACAAGCATTCCAATTATCTTGCTTTCACAACTTCCAAGGTTTATGTAAGTATGTGTATATGTGTATGTGTGTGTGTGTGTGTGTGTGTGTGTGTGTGTGTTCAACCAGCACTCTACAGGTTATTTGCAGTGTGCTATAAACCCAGGTATTGATAAGGCAGATCAAACATTTTCTCCTACTGTGGTGATAGCTCTGCATTGCTTTATCTTTGGGTTTCTCTCCAGGAGCCAGTGGACTGTGTCTGCAGAGGGACAGTCAGAGTGTCTACAGATCATCACTGAGTAGGGAGCCGGGCACACTGGTAATGTTAGGACAACGGGAGCTGTGCACTGCCACCACGATTGTATGCATAGCATAGGACGCCAACCTGTTTTTAACATTCTGACTCATCTGCTCTGACCTTGCCCAACTCCCTCCTTCCCCTGCACACACTGAAGTATCCTCTAGACAGGCTTGCATGAGTCAGGACCTTTATTTGCAAAGGACAAAAACCCAAGTCTGCCTAGTTTAAGCCAGTTTACTGATTCGTGTAACTGACAAGTTCATGGATTGAATAGCTTTAGGCACACCTGCATCCAGGAACTCAAGTTATATTATAAATGTCTCTCTCAGGACGCCTGGGTGGCTCAATGGTTGAGTGTCTGCCTTTGGCTCAGGGCGTGATCCCCGGGTCCTGGGATCGAGTCCTACATGGGGCTCCCTGCATGGAGCCTGCTTCTCCCTCTGCCCATGTCTCTGTGTCTCTCATGAATAAATAAAATATTTTTTAAAAAGGTCTCTTTCTTTCTGTCTCTCTCTCTTTCTCTCCCTTTCTTTTTCACAATATATGGCTTCATTCTCCTCCACTATAGACAACTCTCACCCTGAGGCCAGAGGAGATGGTGGTTCATATCCAATTTACATAATCCTTATAGTTTTTGATACCAGGGAGAGTGAATGTGTCTTTCCTTACACATCCATAGCCTGGAACAAAACTGCCTGGTTATACAGTCTATCTCTACCACCTAACTGTCTGATCTTAGACAAATTACTCTTTGTTTCAGTTCCTTTATCTGTAAAGGGAAGATAATAATAACATTACCTTATTGAAATGATAGGAGGATTAAACAAGATAAATGCATCTGAAGCATTTAGAGTAGTTCCTGGCACTTGGTAAGCACTCAGTAAATGTTGGTAGTAGGAGAAGAATAGAAGATTTGGCTGGGCTTGTGCATATGCCTCTCTCTAGATAAATCACTGTGGGAGGGGGAGTGAAGTAATCTGATTGGCCAGACTTGAGTCACATTCCCACCTTTGTGCACAAGGAGGGCAATATCCAAATTACATTTAATCACAGAGACATCATTTCCAAAGAAAGGGCTGTTGGGCAGACAAATAACATATGTCCACCATAGTGCCAATACCTGCTACAATCCTGAGCAGGCCAGGAAAGAGACTGGTAGTCTCAGCCCTGCCTCTAGTATGATTTGGAATGGAGTTGGATTGCCAGTATGATCTCACATTCAGAGGCTGAACCCTGGGTTTAATGGAGCCCTAAAATGGAAGCATCATCTTCCTCACTGTCTCAGGTCTGGGCCCATCTGGATGTTTTGATTCCAGCTCAATAGCTGCTTGGTTACCCAGCCTCAAACATCTGACCCTATATATAATGGGACATACTGTGAACTCGTTTTGCATGGCTGTGGCCCTTATATAGCCTAGTCTGGATTATGGTCCCATGACCCCTGTGGTTCTGACACCCACACTACTACCCACTGCTGCTGCCACACACTTCTGGGGATCTTACCCTACCTACCAGTTTGGACTAGCTAATGCTGACCACACCTAAGCTTGCTGTATAAGAAGACATTGTGTCTTACAGGTCCTGGGGTCAGTTTTCTCATGGTGTCACCTCTGCCCCACCCTAACTTCCTCTTGCGTTGCCCCAAATCCCAACATGTGTTGGTCCTATTTTAACAAGATGAATCTCTACATTATTTCTTAAAAACCTTGCTCTTACAACTGCATTTGTATGCTTTCTTCTTTGCTGGTCATTCTTTCAGGGCTCTTGGCTCTCATTCAAAAACTTCTTCCCATGTTTCCAACCATATGACTGGGTAATGTAATTTAAAATTTTTTTTTTCTTGAAAAGAGCATTATCTTTAATGTCTTAGCCCAGGGCACCAATGTGGAGGCAACATGAGGTGTGATGAACTTGAATCTACATAAATGGCATTTTGGTTAGGATAGAAAGTTCCAGATACTCTATATATGTAATAGCCAGTTGTGTAAGCTAGCTAATAAATTACATTTCCATGTTACTGAGTAGGTATTTATTTTACAATTAATGATTCCCCAAATACAAGAACTTCTAAAGAGCAGATAAAAGCAGCTGCAAATGTGATCTCGGCATAAGTATCAAGAAAGGAAACACAAGCAGCCTCAGAGTTCCAGCTGCTCTCCCCTCATGCTTATCAGCGTTCTTATGATCAGGCATATTTTGAAGTTGGAAGGCACTTTTCCAACAGCTCTTGCCCTTATACATGGTTCTTGAAATATTGCAGACATTCTGGTTCCTATCAAAATAGTAGTCACTGTCACCAAAATTATTCATTTCCTCCTCAGCCTCTGTTCTTTCTCTGGCCCCCTTTTGGCATTTGTGTCTCCCATTCTGATGCTCAAGATGACAAATTCTAATTATGGGGAGGCAGTGACACCACATACTTTAATACGAGCTGAGTGGAGCCAAGGTTAGCCTGTGATTTATGTGATCATTCTACTCACTGGGACAAGCTAGGCTGTCTTAATCCCATACCTTTAGCCTCGCCTCCTCCAAACCAGCCACATTTCCATCTTATTGTTGCAGCTGCAGTGAGTTCCTTGAAACTAAACTGCAGTTTTCCAGAGATGGTAATTCCATCCTCCTGAGCTGATTCAAAGATTAAACAGAGTGCCTTAGAGATCGCGTTCTCAGCAAGCAGCAAGGACAATCGAAAGTTGGTGTTTGAGCCAACAACAATACACATTTCAGATGGAAAGAGAGACTGAAAAAAATTAAAATCACAGGCATTTAAATGAGTTCTTAAAAAAGATTTTATTTATTTATTCATGAGACACACACACACACACACACACACACACAGAGACAGGCAGAATGAGAAGCAGGCTCCTCGCAGGGAGCCCGATCCCAGATTCTGGGATCACGCCCTGCGCTGAAGGCAGACGCTCAACCGCTGAGCCATCCAGGTGTCCCAATTTAAATGAGTTTAGATGTTTGATATGGAGCTGCCTTCTATACTATCAAGTGCTAAGTATTTTGTATCGGTTTCCTGAAAACCATGGTTCCTCAGAGAAATGTGTGACTGGAGCTTACACAGTACAGAAAACAGTTTCCTTTCTAGTTCTCTTGCCAGTCTGTTCTCTGACCTGGAAAGAGCTAATGAATTTTTTTTGCAGAGTTTTAATGTATCTCTCTTTAAATTTTTTAAAAAATATTTTATTTATTTATTCATGAGAGACACAGAGAGAGAGGCAGAGACATAGGCAGAGGGAATGCAGGCTCCCAGTGGGGAGTCCAATGTGAGACTTGATTTCAGGACCTGGGGATCACGACCTGAGCCAAAGGCAGATGCTCAACCACGGAGCCACCCAGGTGTCCCTCTCTTTATATTTTAAAAAAAGATTTATTAATTTTAGAGAGAGAGAGAGCAGGGCAAGGGGCAGAGGGAGAGAGAGTTCCAAGCAGACTCTGAGCTGAGTGTGAAGCTTGATGTGGGACTCAATCTCACAATCCTGAGATCATGACCTGATCTGAAACCAAGAGTCAGGACACCTAACTGACTGCACCACCCAGGTGACCTCTCTCTCAATCTTCCATGAGTGTCTTTTCATGCCTTGTGATACTATAAGTCTGATACCTTATTTTGTAATTTTTAACTGAATGCCAAATGACTAGTATCCCTAAAGCTACCAGAAAAGTTAGGATTAGTGAACCAAAAACTGGATGCCAACTTTGTCTTAGAGGTTGTCTGGAGAGCTCTGGCAGCCTGATACATAGAGAGAGGGGGCAGTCAGAATCGGGATGAGTTTGGAGAGCATCCACTCTGCTCAGGCAATCTGACTTTCTCATGTCTACCTTGGAAAGAATTTTGACTTTGGCAACACTATTCTCATCCCAGGACAAACTTCACTGGGAATCTAGCTTAGAATAATTAGTATGAGAAGTTTTTCTCCTGATCACCTCCCTTGTCTCTTCCTACCTTATCAAAATCAAGATTTTGTCCTCTTCCTTTTTTTCTTCCCCGAGAGAGACAGAGAGAGAGAGAGAGATCAAGAATGCCTGCAGAGAGGGGAGGAGAGGGGCAGAGGGAGAGAGAGAATCCTAAGCAGGCTAGGCATGGAGGCTAGGCATGTGGGGCCTGATCCCATGACCCTGAGATCATGAACTGAACCAAAATCAAGGGTCAGATGATTAACTGACTGAGCCACCCATGCACCCCTGTTTTGTACCTTCTACTTGGCATCCTACTTATTGTATCACACAGTGGCAGCAATCTTGATGCATTTTATGGCTGCAGGGCCCTTCCCTGGAGGGGACATTGTCCCTGGCTCCATTCAGGAGAGAAAGCTGGGTCCCATCCCCATTCCTGGGAACTCTCACAGCCTTTCATTGTATCTACTGCTTTCTGCAGACCTGACTTCCACTCCTGACTTTCCCTCCTTTGAGTTGTTCAACATTGAACCAATAAATTAGACTCTTGGTCCTTTCTGGCTTTCATAAGGACTGTTGCCTATGCAGTGTGATTTAAAGTGCTTACTCTCCAATATAAACCCTATCGCCATGCCTAAAATTCAGCCTATAGTGATGCATTCCTTTATCTGCACTCTTTGTCAGGGTCCTTTTTTTTTTTTTTTTTTTTTTTTTTTTTTAATTTAAAAAACTCCAGGGCAGCCTGGGTTGCTCAGCGGTTTAGCGCTGCCTTCAGCCCAGGGTGTGATCCTGGAGTTCTGGGATCAAGTCTGATGTCAGGCTCCCTGCATGGAGCCTGCTTCTCCCTCTGCCTCTCTCTCTCTCTCTCTGTCTCTCTCTCTGTATCTCTCATAAATAAATAAATAAATAAATAAATAAATAAATAAATAAATCTTAAAAAAAAAAAACTCTGGACAGAAATAATCCATTGGTCACTTAATAGATTGATGCATGATGGAAATAGTCGCTTTGTGAGCTTTCTGGGTCTTTAAAAGAGGGGAAAGTAAGCATAAAAGAGAAGCAAGGATCCCCAAGAGATAAACTGTACAGACTTCATAACTCTACCCAGGGCTGCCTGCTTACACAACCTTGTCATTTCTTTTTCCTGTATACATAAAGTCTTTATATAACCAGTTAGGATAAGCAGAGATTCAATTTAGCAGAGAAACAGAAGCAGATAATGTTTGTTTTATTGACAAGGGAAGCAACCAGCCTTTGTTCACCAACTTATTAAACAGACAAGGGTTCTCCCTGCTGTCCAAACTGCAGTTGGAAGAAATAAGAGATAGGAGGCCCCTTCCTCGGCTCCCTCCTTGAAGTTTTCATGGACAACAATGGCATCCTTGTGTTCATGCTTCCTTACTTTCCTGACATGAACTCTTTGGGTCCTCAAACCTCCATGAGCTTCTTACAAAGGCCTACCCACTCTTTCAGGGAACCATGGACAGTTTTCACGCTAGGGTTTTCCTTTTTTCTTATATTGTGAATCTAAACAACTTCCAAAGGATAGAAAGAAAAAATAAAGATCTGGCTGGTTTGGCATTAAACCATTGACATGCCTCCAAATTCTCTCTCATCACTGTCAACATACACAATATGTTTTTCAGAGCAGTGATCTGTGTGTACACAGAGTTTCATGCTCTGCTTTTTTCACTTTATTGCACCTATCCATTCCCATGTCTTGGCTGGTACTCTAGACTTAAGAGTTTTAATAGCTATAGAGTAGACCATCTTGTTCATCAACCTCAGGCTACATGACCATTCATCCTTCTTCTGTGAGACTCTAGGTAGTTCTAACACATTCAACTAAAATAATAAATTCTAACAACAGTCCTCATTCAGCAACCAGCAATGCCTAGTATATAGTAGAAGCTCAGTAAATGAATTCTGGAATTGCTTTTTATTCATTTCCTGGTTTGTTAGTTCATTCAATAATTATTGAGCTCCGTACAATGTTCTGAACTATGTGCTTGGGAATAACAATTTGAATAAAACAGACTCTATCCTAGCTGCCTAATGTGGAGGTTAGAAAAGTTACCAGTTATCAAGTATTTGAAAGTAGGTGATAGAAACAAAATGAGACTAACTGTGGCTCAACAGTATAAGTGTTTATATTATCCCATTTAACAAGGAGGCTAGAGGGAAGTGGTTCCAGGGATGATTCCATGACTCAACGAAGCTCAGGGGCCCAGGTTATTTTTGTGTTTCTGTTCAATAATCCTTAGATGTTGTATTTTCCTCCTCATGCTTGTCACTATTGGTTGCAAGATGACTGTCATAGTGTCAGCTTTATAGTCTACATTCAGAGCAAAACAAAAGGAGAAAGGGCAACACCAGCAACTTCTCTTCTTTTGTCTGGCTTTTTTTTTTTTTTTAATCAGGGAGCATAATCTGTCCCAGAAGTACTTCAACAGAGTCCCTCTTATGCCTTATGGGCTAGACTCAAAGCTACAAGGGAGACTTTCCAATCAGCATGCTGGGAGAGAGAAAGGGAGAAAGAGGTTGAGAGTGACTTCTGCATACCCAGCTAACAGTGTCTGTCAACAAGGAACCTCCTGCAGAATGAAATGCCTCCAGGCCACCAGAGGTGGTAGCAATTTGCAGACTCAGTATTCAGCTTATTCCTTCATTCAGAAAAGATTTTTGTGATGGTTTTCTCTGGGCCAGACCCTGAAAATCTAACAGTGAATAGAAGACACTACTCTTGCTCTTACATAACAAAGTCTAGAAGGAAAAATAAGTGGTAAACAAATCACTGTGGTAAATATGATGAGTTTATATCATCAGACACTAATGACCTCATTAGGATTTTGCCCCAAACTCAGTCTCCTCAGGCCCCACTGATCCAAGAGGGACCTTGCTAATTTGATGTAGGTGAGACTCTTTGACCAACCCATTTCGAGGATGTATTTCAAACACAAGTATTGCAATTAGGCTTTTTTTTTTTTTTCAGTTTCACAAGTATGCTCTTGGTAGACCTTCTGTTCTAAATGGCCCCTCTTAACTATTCACATTGTGGTAGGAATCCGGACACTGATAAGGCAGATGAAACAGCTTGTCCAGTGAGGCTGTAGCCCTTGGCTGTTCTGACTTTAGCCTCTTGTCCTATCTCGCCAGGGACCAGAGGATGTGGCCAGGAAGCAAGCATGGCTGCAAGCCAGCACAGGAGCCTGGGGGGCTCACTGAGTGTACATTGGTAACATTTGAACAAATTGGAGCTGCTGGAAAAATCAGAGAGCAAAGACCCAGCCCTGGGAAAAAAACTGTCAATGGACTACGCCAAGCCCCAACAACGGTTGGGCCACTTGTGGCAACATAAAAGGCCGACATCCCCGCCATGAGTAATATGCTCTTGGCAGCTGTTAAAAGAGGCCTAAAACCCCACTGGCTCCTGGACTCAGCCGGACAGGCCAGGTGCAGGCTGACAGGAGAGCTGTGTTGATTCTAAAGGCCAAAGATGTTATTTTGAGGTTTGACTGTTTATGTCTTATTACTGCTAATTTCCATGAGTTTGCAGGGCTTGTTCTGTCAACCCCATCTCTGGTGGGGAGATCCATCTACACATGAAGGCTATTCATTAACCTATCCCCACCCCCCAATTTTTTATTTGATGAGAGTCATTTCTGGGAATACAACAATCTTCCTTGGAAGTTTCTTAAGCAATTTGAGTTGGTGTTTGTGGGTCCCTCTCCTCTGAAGTCTCTCACTGTATATGAGCAGGACTGGCCTAGGACATGTTTAAAACAGGTTTACCTGATATTTCCCCTCCCTTTAGTGTGCTTGTAACTATTTAACCAGTGGCTGCACAAATACATTAAAGTATTAGCTTTAGCTTTCACTTCTATAGTTAGAAAAGCCAATGGAAAAGGATCAGATTAATAAGACCACCCGCCCCAAGTAATACATAAAATTAAATTTGACATGAAATGTGCAGGAGACAAAGCATTTCTTCCCTGGCACTTAGTCCATTCCCCATGCTGCCCTTTGAGTGTGTAGGCCTCCATCCCACCTAGCCCCTTCCTGACCCCTGGTCATACCTTCCTTTGCTCCCGACAAAGACATTTTTGTTTTTTTCTTATTATAGAAAATTCTAAAAATATACAAAAGAAAGCAAATATAAACCCTAATGTACCCAATCACATGCTGCCATTTCTTTTTATTTTTTTTGAAGATTTTATTTATTTATTCATGAGAGACACATAGAGAGAGAGAGAGTGAGAGAGGCAGAGACACAGACAGAGAGAGAAGCAAGCTCCATGTAGGAAGCCTGATGCGGGACTTGATGTTGGGTCTCCAGGATCACGCCCTGGGCCGAAGGCAGGTGCCAAACCACTGAGCCACCCAGGGATCCCCGCCATGCTGCCATTTCTATATCATCTCTACCTTGACTTTGCCTCTCCACTTCACTCTTATTTTTCTCACAGTTTTTTAAGGGAAAATTCATGGACATTGAGACACACAGCTCTTAGCTGTACAAGTTTGACAAATGGATACACCACCCATTAACTTACACTGCCTTATAGTATAGAATTTTCACAACTCTAGGAAGTTCCCTCATGCACTTTCTCGTCAATCCCCCCAGGCAACCATTGTTCTGATTTTTTTTGTTTAAAACCTTAGGTGGTTTTTTGGGGGCCTGTTTTAGAACTGACAAAGATTTTTCTGATCTGTGTCCTATCTCTGAACTCTATTCTCAGTTTCCTAAGATGAGAGTCCGCTTATCTGCTGAGACAATACACTCTCATCTATGGGTAGGTGCTAATGGATGGATGTGTTACCCCTTTCAAGTCAAATCTTTGTGTTTCACAAAGGTCCATGGAGATATAGACATTAAATACAAAGGATCGATCTTCCAAGGTGAGGTCTTATGCTCAGCTGGGGTAGGGGAGACATGGAAGGAGCCCCTCTATTCTTACCCCTAGGGCCTCATGTATATGGTACTAATTAGGGGAGGATATAGGATTTGTACACAGTTGCATCTCACTTGAGAAATCTTTGCTTGTGAACTCTGTCTACTTCTTCTGTCATTACCAAGGTTTCTTCTCACTGCTTTAGGCTCATCTGCCTGAGCCAAGCTCCTCCGACCATTTCTTCTGGTTGGCTATAGCACTGCTACTCCCTCTTATTCTGAGGCCAGTCCTGACATGGCTGATAGAGGTTCCAGGCCCCTGTTTATGTCCCAGTTGTCAGCCTCTCTGCTGAGGCATGAGTTTGAACATTAGAGATCACTACCTAAAACAGATATTTAGATTTTTTTTTTTAGATTTTTTTTTCTAGTTGATAATACTCTTGATTGATAACAGTGTTCTCTGATGTAAGACAGCTACCTTTTAATGTAGCTCCTGGTTTGACAGTAAAACTGTGCTTCAGTAGAGAGGAATGTTTATTGAACACCTATTATGTGCCAGGTTCTCAATCAGCTTCTAGGATAAGTTAGCAGTAAGATACCCCAAATTGCTGGCCTCCATACGTTATTCACCAGGACTTTGATCCTGCAGATAAACTAGGGCTTGGCTTCACTGGGGAAGACTCAATAACATTGCTCTCATTATAGCTATGATATGTTGGGCATACTATGGGCCCAGCACTTAACATACTTGGTCTCTACTAGTGCTTTTAATAAAGGCAGTGATGTGAGTCTTTAAAAGAAAAGGAGAAGGAAACATTTATTGTATATCAATTTTACACTTGACATCCCACCCTATGAAGTAAGCACTACTATTATCCCCTCTTTACAGATGGTGGAACTGAAGGTTAAATGAGTTTACACAAGTAAGGGCCTTAGAACAGAGCCTGGCCAGTAGAAAGCACTACATAAACATTTACTTCTATTATTATTAGGTAAGTTACTCAAGGTTGCACAGCTAGTAAGAAATGAAGGAGGGGTCTTAAGCTCAGAATCTTTCCCTTACCATATACTCCCTTAGGGATGGTTTCTGAGTCTTCAGACCCAGAAGACATGGCCCTAAACTTGGGTTTAGTTCCTAGTATTTGGCAAGGGGTTGCTGGGATCTGGAATCCACATCAGAACAGGAAAGGTTTCTGCCAAGATAGATGAGAAGCCTGCCTCTGAATTCTGCTTCCTGGAATGCAATCTGCACTGCTGTCTTCTTTGAAAAAGCTATGCTGGTACATATCCTAGTAGCTCAGAATCCTGGTCAATTAGATGGCTATGAATCATAGATTTATCCAAAGCATTATGCATAGGAAATCAATTCATCTAAATATTTATTAAGTTATTATATGCTGATGCAATTAAATAGGTTCTCAGAAATGTGTGCATTTCAGCACGTCTCTGAAATAATCCTTACTATGACCTAGATGCCCTGGCTACCATCTATTTTCTGACTTCATCTTCTGTCTCTCTCCCATTTGCTTACCATGCTCCAGCCACATTGGCTGTCTTCCTATTTCATTGACACATCAAGCTCACGTCCATTTCAGGACATGTGCAGATGCTCTTCTTAGCCTGGAATGCTCTTGGCTGGCTCTTTCCCATCGCTCAGGTCTCAGCAACAGTCTCCAAACTCAAAGAGGGCTAACTAACCTGGAACCACTCCCATCTCCCTTCTGATTTTTAAAAAGATATTTATTTATTTGAGGAAGAGAGAGAATGCAAGCATGGGTGTGTGTGCACATGGAGGGGGGCAGTGCAGAGGGAGAGGGGCAGTGCAGAGGGAGAGAGAGAGAATCTCAAGCCGACTCCATGCTGAGCAGGGAACCCCACTCAGTGCTTGGTGCTCTATCTCACGACCCTGAGATCATGACCTGAGCCTAAATCAAGAGTCAGACCCTTAGCCAACTGAGCCGCCCAGGCACCCCTCCCCTCTGATTTTTCAAGATTACATTGTCCTATTTATTTCCCACCTAGGTCTAATCTCTGACAGAAATTGTCTTACAATTACTAAACTGCACAAGGAATAGAGAGCCTCATCTGCTAATTTAATGATGTATCCTTGGAGCCTAGAACAGTGATTTCAGTTAATATTTGTTCCATGCATGATGGTTAATAATAATAATAATAATAATAATAATAATAATGTCTGGGTGGCTTAGATGGTTGGGCGTCTGCCTTCAGTTCAGGTCACGATCTCCCAGTCCTGGGATCCAGCAGGCATCAGCTCCCTGCTCAGTGGGGAGTCTGCTTCTCCTTCTGCCTCTGCTACCCACTTGTAGCTCTTTCTCTCTCTCTCAAATGAATAAATAAAATCCTAAAAAAAAAAAAAATAATACATTCTATTTGGCTAATGTTTTGCTACCACACACAGTCATGTGGTCCTCCCAATAACAGGGGAGACAGGAAGGACAATTATACTTATGTTAGAGAAGAAGAAACTGTCAGTTGTGGAGACAGACTCTAGTCATAGTGCTTATTTCCTATTTGCCTTTTTAAATTTCTTGCATCCCTCCCTACATGTTCAGTATAAGGCTGGAAGCTGGGGGCTTACCACTCCCTTTATCTTGAGGAAACTTAACCTCTGGAGTTTATAAAGGCTCATGTCATAGCAGGGGAAAAAAAGTGCATTTGAAACAGTAAATGAAGACTCTTTGTAGAGCTTCCAGCAGGAGGTCATGAATCTGCTGCTCCTCCGTAGGTCTCTGAAACAGGGAGAAATTTTTTTACCTTTAATGGTTTCTGGAAAAGCTATCCTAAAGTAGAAGGAGGAGTAAAATTATCCTTTGATCCTCTGTTTCTGCTACTCTTGCAGGATTTCTCTGCCGTTAGTGCCTGTAGTTCTTGGTCACACTGCCACTTTGAAGAATGAGGAGGGAGACCAGATAGAGAAGTGGTGGGCAGCAAAGCAAAGTTTATTGAGTCATAGTATAAAGCTCCTGGAGAGGGAGGGGGCCCCGAGAGGGTTGCCCTTGCAGTTTCTATGTTTAGGGGTTTTTGTGAGCTCTTTCGTGGAACTATCTTAAGCAATCAGGGTGTGCTAAGTTGTGCCAATCAGGGCTTTGGCTATGGATCTGTGTACCTTTTAGGTTAATGTCTATAGGCCAATGGTCTTTTCAGCTGATATCAGGGGCTTGTAGCTTCACTGCCCCTTGGCCATGATGGTGAAAAATGCTTTATGGTTAATTGTTTTATTTTAGGACGTTTTGCAGAAGTTATTTCTGTAAAAGCTGCAAAGCAGAATGCTAGTGTGGTCCTATCTAAGCTACAAAACAGGATGTTAGTGCTGTTTTATATCAGCTGATTCCATATTCTCCTGCTGGGGACCCTGGCCCTGACTATGTAACTATCCGACTAAGTGTGTGGACACCAAGAGTGTCCTCACATCACTAGTGAAGAAAGTATGAGGTACGATGTCGTCATTGATGAGGGGCGGTGAAGGATAAAGGAGTGGTGGTAGAGGCTGTGGAGGAGGAGAGGGGGAGGGAACTCTCCTTGCAGGTGAACTGGCTGTGTGTGTAGGGGGTGGGGATGTTGTCTCAGAGTAGTGGGTACTCCATGTGACAGAATGACAGATCCTTTTTTAAATTTAAATTTTAATTTTAAAGATTAATTATTTATTTGCAGGGGGAAGAGCAAGTGAGGGGAGGGGCAGAGGGAGAGAATCTTTAAGCAGACTACCTGCTGAGCATGAAGCCAGAGGCGGGGCTTAATCTCAAGACTCAAGAGATCATGACCTGAGCTGAAACCAAGAGTCTGATGACGCTTAACCCACTGAGCCACCCAGGTGCCTCCCACTCCCTTTTTAAAAAGGGTCTATTTAGGGGCACCTGGGTGGCTCTGTCAATTAAGCGTCTGACTTCGGCTCAGGTCATGATCTCAGGGTCCTGGGACTGAGCTCCACATGGGGCTCCCCGCTCAGGCGAAGAGCCTGCTTCTCCCTCTCCCTCTCCCTCTGTTGCTCCCCCTGCTTGTGCTCTCTCTCTCTCATCGTGTGAAATAAATAGACAAAAACTTTTTAAAAAAGATTTACTTGTTCATTAGAGAGAGAGAGAGAGAGAGATAGCACAAATACTTTTTAAAATTTGAGTACAGGGCAGCCCGGGTGGCTCAGCGGTTTAGCGCCGCCTGCAGCCCAGGGCGTGACCCTAGAGACCCGGGATCGAGTCCCATGTCGGGCTGCCTACATGGAGCCTGCTTCTCCCTCTGCCTGTCTCTGTCTCTCTCTCTGTCTCTCATGAATCAATAAATAAAATCTTAAAATAAAAATAAGATTTGAGTACAGTTGACACAATGTTAAATGTTACCTTAGTTTCAGGTATGCAAGGATAGTGATTTGACAAGTTTATACATTATTCTAATTTTCACCACAGCATAGCTACCATCAGTCCTCATACATGGCTATTATAATATTGGCTATATTTCTTTTTTTTTTTTTTTAATTTTATTTATGATAGTCACATAGAGAGAGAGAGGCAGAGACACAGGCAGAGGGAGAAGCAGGCTCCATGCAGGGAGCCTGACACGAGACTCTACCCTGGGTCTCCAGGATCAGGCCCTGGACTGAAGGCGGCGCTAAACCTCAGAGCCACCTGGGCTGCCTTAATACTGTTTTAAAAATCACACACACACACAATCAGTGGTGATTATTATTTACATTTCAAAAGGATTTCTCAAATGATGACATAAACATTTTATTTTATTTTTGAGGGTATTTATTTTTTAAAATTTTATTTATTTATTCATGACAGACACACACACACAGAGGCAGAGACACAGGCAGAGGGAGAAGCAGGCTCCATGCAGGGAGCCTGATGCCAGACCCGATCCCGGGACTCTAGGATCACGGCCTGAGCCAAAGGCAGAGCTCAACCGTTGAGCCACCCAGGCGTCCCAAGAGTATTTATTTATTTATTCATGAAAGACACACTGAGAGAGGCAGAGGCACAAGCAGAGGGAGAAGCAGGCTCCCTAAGGGGAGCCTGATGTGGGACTCAATCTGAGGATCTTCTGAGTCAGACCCCAGGATCACAACCTGAGCCCAAGGCAGACGCTCAACCACAAACCACCCAGCTGTCCCGAAATAAATATTTTAATATCTATATAACTTCTGAGTATATTAGATGCTTTGTCAGGCATTTTTACATACAGTCTTTTATTCAATCTTCACAACCACCGTTTGAGGTGTGTGTTTTGTCTACACTATTTGAGGAAAAACTAAAAGCTTCTGGGAGAGGGTTTCAGGACCTCGCTTAAGGTTACCCAGTAAGTGGAAGAAAGAAATCCGGAGCTAAATCCAGTGTTCCTTTAAAAATGTACCCCTAAATAGGGAATTGTCGTACAACACATAAAATGTGATTCCATTTAATGAAAGATTTGTTCATGTTCAATTTTTCAGGACATTTTGCTTCAATCAACCACTTTTATTGTCCTTGTGTCATAGATCCATCTTTCAAGAACACATTCAGCATTATCAGTATATTCAGCTCTTACATGTCCCGGAGCATATGGTGTTGGCTCAACCATCCTATTTTGAGGACCCACGTTTAGAAATCTATTCCACTTAAAGAGAGATGAGGACAGTTTGAAAGTATTAAAAACAACCTGGCACAATTAACATGTCAATAGCAGCAGCATGAAGTGCAAGGTTGAGTAATTTGGGCCTGTGTGAACAAACAATCGAAATAATTCAAGTTTCTTTGTGAGTGGGGTGTGTATGTGTGCAGGCACACAAGCCTACCTGACAGACTTAAAGAATTGGCAATATCTGAGAACAATCAGCAAAATAATTTTCACCGTAATGTACCGGGTTACCCTAAGACTATTTGGATAGAAAGGAGCTGAAGAAACAGAATTTTAATGCAATTTCAGCCTGATAAATCCAGCCATGGTATTTTTGAGATAAGGAAAAAGAAGCTGAAAGAGTTTCGAGGTCTCTCAGTCAAGAGAGGACCTGGGTAACGGCCCTACTACCAGTGGCAATCACCATGGAGACTCCATTCCCATTCCTGGACTTCTGTTTCCCCCTAAGTGGAGATACTCATTTGTGCCTGATGTGGAAGGTTCTTTTCCTCTGATTTGGTTACACTGCAGCATGGAAAGGGATTTGGTTTAATGCCTGAGTGGGCTAATGTGGTGCAAGAGCCTTGAACACTGAAATACCTATGTGAAAATCTTACCTGACATCTCCTTGGCGGCATGGAGACTCATGTGGACATCTTGTCCCAAGGAGCCTGGATGAAGGCCAGAGTCTTGCCCAGCAAGTGTGGGTGTTGAATCAACATACTTGGTTATGACTGTCCAGGGACTCTTCTTTGAAGATTATGCAACTCCATCTAAGAGGATGGGCTTTCCTTACCAGCTTTAGACACACTGGATTGACTTTTTAAAAACAACAGTTTCTCTGTTCTCTTTTCCAGAAGTCTTTATTTCTTTGTTTTTGGCTAAGTAGTGTTTGGGGAAGAGAGAGAGAATTCTATTCAGCACAACAATGTTTTTCTAGCTTTAGATTAATTGGCAAAACACTTTTAATTTGTGGAATTATGAAAGAAGCATACATCAAATACATATATTGGTGCACATTTTAAAGAAAAGTCAGATTTATTTTTCAAAATACAAGAGATTCTTCTGTTTAATGACGTTTTTTGCATTTCCTTAACACCAAAATTTTTATTAATTTAGTTTTTAAAATAGTCAAAACTGCTTCTTAGGATCACATTGTCTTAGTTATCTGAACAAAGTTTTTCCCATGTATTATGCTTGCAAGTGGGTTGGATTCTTCTTTTCCCCTGGTCTTCTCATAGTTCCATGCCAAAGACTTTCCTTAAAGTAATAGTCCCAATCTTTCTCTACTGCTCTACCTCTGGCTTATGTTTCGGTGTGAGAACTATGGATGTATATGGCTCAGCCCTCTTAGACTTCATTTTTCTCTTGGCTCAGGTGCCTAGAGAAAGCACGTTCTCTGGGCTGCTCTCCGTATAGGACTGTTAACAGGGTATGTCCCATCCTAGTCAGGAAAGCCTTTGATTCTCTAGCTCTTCCTGTGACCAGGTGGATAAATTTAATTTGTGGGCACAGTGTGGGTAAGTCCACTGTGGTCCTAGACTCACAGCCCAAATTCTTCAATCTAGTGTTAACAGTAATCGAGATAAAAGTTTTGATTTGTAACTCTCCTGATCTTGTGTCTATCTCTTGGTTGGTTTTAAATTCAGGAGGGGAAAAAGGGACTTAGCTCTGTAAAACTTTGACAGATACAGGGATCCCTGGGTGGCGCAGCGGTTTGGCGCCTGCCTTTGGCCCAGGGCGTGATCCTGGAGACTCGGGATTGAATCCCACATCAGGCTCCCGGTGCATGGAGCCTGCTTCTCCCTCTGCCTGTGTCTCTGCCTCTGCCTCTCTCTCTCTCTCTCTCTCTGTGACTATCATAAATAAATAAAAATTAAAAAAAAAAGTAAAAAAAAAACTTTGACAGATACAACGTTATATAGGCAAACTCTTAATTTTTTCCTCTAAGAGTAATTTTTTAAATCAATATTTCAAGGCTAACTAGCCTTGTGACCAACTGTAACAAATATGAATCCTTTCGGATTAAACTCTGTTCTTTATTTTTATTTTTCATTTCTTTAGTTTTCATTAAAAAGACATGCCCATTAAATACCTTTTGGAAAATAGAAAAAACTAGGATAATTACTCTTATAAGACTGCTGCTCAAAAATCTACTGAAACCAATGTTTTGGAATATTTCCTTAAAAATATTTTCTATGAGTAACTTTGTCTTGGTCACTTTGTAAAGGAGGCTGCTGATACATCATTGATCACTCCAAGGGCAGAATCTTGACTTAATAATTAGTTGTGGTCCACCTAATTCACTTACACCAAGAGAGCTTCTTTAACTTAGAGCTTCAGGGAATCAACAAAGTAATTTTATGAGAATGACCAAACTCACTCTTTGTAAAGAGAACTAAAGATTAAAAAGTACACTTATCGTGATAAGCACTGAGCAATGTATTGTTGAATCAATATATTGTATACACCTGAACCCAATATGTAGCACTGCATGTCAACTACACTGGAATTAAAATGAAAAAAAACTTTAAAAAGAGAGAACTGGAGTTTACATACTAGATTATATATAACAATGTACAAAAAAAAAAAAAAAAAAGCAAAAAGCAAAAAACGCAGCATTGTCTAACTCTGGTCCCTAGTTCTTTCTCTCTAAGAATGAGTGACAATCTTTTCTAGAGTGTGCTCCTTCCAGCAGTTTGCAAAATTGCTGGCTGACTGTTGCTTTGCTGTGTGTGGGCACTGTTAGGAAATCTATGATGCTTCTGCTCTGTTTCCCTTGCTGAGTGTGCTGGCTGGCCACTGAGCTCTTTCTGGTAGGCTATACACTCAGGCTCTCCTTGGGGCTGCATTGTCCTTGTCCAGTTGTATTTCTCCTGAGCACTGTAACCACAGGAAGAACATCTTAAATATCTTTTGGTGGAAAGATTCATTTTCTCTAGACTCTGAGTTGAAGAAGCATACCCTCACAGGTAGGGCATAGATTTCAGGAACACTTCCTGGGCAATATCATTTAATACTGCGATCTCCTATAACCAAGTAACAACTAAAAGGTCCTAATGATTAGTCATCCAATAATGCAGGCTGTATAGGGATAAGGCTTTATTTAAAAGCACAGTAGCAAATCACGTACTATATATATCCAATAAAAGACAGGGTTTCCTGAAAAGTATTCTTCAGAAACGAGAGTCACCATATGCTCAAGTCTTTACAAAGTCTATCATAGGTGCTCCCTCAATTCTTTTGTTTTATTTTTTTGTTTTTTTTTTCTGATGCAAACACACGAGGGTAATTCTTTTGTTTTAAATAACAACATGTTGTTTAGGGGAAGACATGTTAGCTTAAAAAAAAACCTTTATCAATGATAGTTTTCTGCATTTATTGAAGTCATCTGCTGAAGTCTTTAAGTTAGTAAAGAACTTAATACAAAGTTAACATTTCTTTCTTGAGTGTGATGTTTAATTTTATGTGTTGACTTGACTGGCCATGGAGTGCCCAGATTAAGCATTGTATCCAGGTGTATCTGTGCGGATGTTTCTGGATAAGGTTGAACATTTGAATTGTGGACTCAGTAAAGTAGATTGCCCTCCCACTGTGGCTTGGCATCATCCAATCCATTGAGGGCCTGAATAAAACAAACGGCAGAGGAAGGAAGAATTGGTCCCTTTTCCTCCTGCTTTTCTCCTTGACTGGGACATCTCATCTCATCTCCTTCCTCCAAGTTGGGATTTACACCACCAGCTACCCAGGTTCTCAGGCCTTTGTACTCTGCATTACATCACTTTTTTCTGGGTGTCCAGCTTGCAGCACCAATGGCAGACACTAGGACTTTTCAGCCTCCATAATCATGTGAGCCAATTCCTTAAGATAAATCTCCTCATATCCTAGTGGTTCCGTTTCTCTGGAGAAATCTAACTAATACACTGAGGTCATGACTACATGATTGTAAATGTTGGTTATATTTGTAAGTAAACCTTTAAAAAATGGATATCTCTTTACAGATGATGAAGACACGATGTCAAATGATGACAGATGATGTCAAATATGCCTCTGAAGAGTTTGAATAAAATTTTTTCATTGAAAATGAGAGTGGAAACCTTTTTTCAGTATATTTTCTATACATGTGATTTAGGATATATATTTCAAACTAAACTAATACATTCAATATTATAAGAAGATATTTAAATCATTTCATTGTTAAAAGTTTACATATTCCAGTATTCTGGTCCCCACCCCACTCCTAAAACTCAGTTATTTTAAAATTTTCATTAGGATAATTTGGGGTATAGTATTCACAGTTGCCTTATATTCAGGCATATATAATATAAGCGATTGTGCATTTTCATTTAATGCATTCAGTATTGAAGACTCATCATTTCCCCCTGGCTATATGAAGTTGTGATAAACGTAATTTTAATAACTGCATAATACAGTGGGGATACTAGAGTTTATTGTTAGACACTTGATTGTAACTTGTTTTTCATTACTATAAATAAACCTGAGATAAAGTATTTTTGTATGAAACAATTTCCATCCTAATATTATTTTCTTGCAATAGAAGTTCCTGAAGTAGAATGATAGGATCAAGGATATAAATATTTTAAGATTCTTGATACTTGTCAAATTGGCTTTTGGTAAGATTCTCTTCTTTTTCTTTTTTAAAATCAATGAACACTTTATTTTTTTCTTTTTCTTTTTTTTTTTTAAGATTTTATTTATTTATTTATGAGAGACACAAAGAGAGAGGCAGAGACACAGGCAGAGAAAGAAGCAGCCTTGTCGAGAGGAGCCCGATGTGAGGCTTGATCCCGGATCCTGAATTCACTTCCTGAGCTGAAGGCAGACACTCAACTGCTGAGCCACCCAGGCATCCTCAATGAACACTTTCACCATCAAAACATCAATGGGTAATTTCAACATCAGCATTAAGAAGTTATATTTATTTTTTTCATTTTAGCTATTGAAATAGATGAAAAAAGCCTACCTCTTTTCTGTTTCAGTTTATCTAATTATGTAATAAGGTCAAATATCATCCTGTTTATTTGTTTTATTCCAATTTTGTTAACTGTCAGTTGGTATCATTTACCTATTTATCTACTGGGGAATGTAGTGTTTTTCTTATTTTTTTTTTCATTTATTTATGATAGTCACACAGAGAGAGAGAGAGAGAGGCAGAGACATAGGCAGAGGGAGAAGCAGGCTCCATGCACCGGGAGCCTGACGTGGGATTCGATCCCGGGTCTCCAGGATCACGCCCTGGGCCAAAGGCAGGCGCTAAACCGCTGCGCCACCCAGGGATCCCAGTGTTTTTCTTATTGATGGGCATAAATTATTTATCCCATAAAGATAAATAAGTTTGCTTGTTTAACCGATATCAATTAAGCATCTATTACTCAGGAGATACAGGATGAAAAAGTTATCATAGTCTCCATTCTCATGGAGATTATGTTAACAGGAGAGATAAATATTAAACAGTTATATGTTGCATGTATTTTATATATTATACAATTATATATTGTGTACATATTTTGGTAAGTATTATGAAATAAAAGTAGAAGATGCAATAAGAAAGCATAGTATAATAAAACAATTTAATAAGGAATTAGGAAAAGTTCCCTTGGTGAGAAAGTGACAGTAGAGCTGGGTCCCAAAGGATGAGGAGGAGTTAGGCCATATATAGGGAAAAATGTTACAGGCAGAGGGACCTATATGTGCAAAGGCCCTGAGGCAAGAAAGAGCTTGGGGTATTAGAATGACTAAAATAAGAATGAAAGAAGATGACTGCAACACAAAGAGCAGAGCAGGTGATGGAGGAGTTGGTGCTGGAGAGGTAGGTAGAGTCCTGGTCACACAGGGCCTTTTCAGCTGTGTGAGAGAGTTAGGATGAAGTGAAAGGCAGGATAGTGGCAACTAAAGAGCCTAGGTTTTGGCTTTAGACTAACTGAATTCAAATCCTAACTGAAATCCTGACTTATTCCAGTTGCCTATTTTGGGAAAATGGCAATTGGAAAAATAGGTAAATAATACCAACTGAGGCCTTCAGGGCCTCAGTTTCCTTATCTATGAAACAGGCACTGGTAAGTGCAGGGTTGTGAGCTGAGTTAGTGCATGTAGGGTTCTTTGCACAGCACCTGATACATTGATTACTGTAAAGTGCAACAGGCAGTGGTTGAAGTGTTTCGTGTAGAACAGTGACACAATCCCATTTATTATGTTTCTGAATGTTCCCTGGTTGCCACATGAAGGGCTCAGGGAGACTAACTAGTAACAGGTCAGTAGAAGAGAAGGCTTGGACCAGGATGGTGACAGCGGGAGGGTGCAGAAATATTTTCAAGGAGGAATTGAGAGGGATTTGTGATGAATTGGATGGGGGCGGTGTGGGAAGAGGGTATCAAGGATGACTCCCCGGATGTCAGGTATGCATGAACCCCTGGCCAGATATGGATGTGACTGAGATTTGCTGACAGAGGCACACTGGATGAAGGGGCCATTTGGAGGAGTTATGTTTGGACCCAGTAAGTGACAGAAGACCAGAGGTTCGTATGTCTGGGTATAGGAGCTACAGGTGTGGAGATCAAAAGAGAGGTCTGAGCTGGAAGTAAAGATTTAGAAGTCACCAGGATAGAGATGGATTTCTCAAATCAAAAATGGATGAGGTCACTGAGGGAGCAGGAAGGCTCAGGAAGAGGACAGGGCTCAACCAGGCCCTAAGGAACTGTAAGTGTAGGGGTCAAGTAGAGGAGAAATGGCTGACAAAGGAGGGTGAGCTGGAGAAGGAGGAGAAAGCCCAGGAGATGATGACCTCGTCGTGGAAGCCAAGAGAATAGAGTTTCAAGAAGCAGGGAGTGCTCAACTGGGTGGAATGCTCCTAGAGTTTTCCTGGCACAGCCCCAGGCGCTTCCTCGGAAGAGCAAAAATCATCTTGCAAGCTGAAGGGTGAATGGCATGAGGATGTAGAGAGCACATGTGAAGTCAATCCTCCTGAGAAGGCCTAGGGTTGACCCTTTGTCCTCTTTACTGCCCATGCTTTCCCAGCTTGCCTATTAATGATTTATTTGACTCACAGCAGTTTCACATTTCGATGAGGGATCAGTCCTACTTTGAAAAGCTGGGGATTTCAGACAACTGAGACGCTCTCCCAGAGCACATAAAGCTGCCCTGCCCTCCCCAGCTGCCTCCCTCCCAGGCCGCAGCAGCTTTGGTCATCCCGAGGGAGCCAGCATGGAATGAGGCTGCCATGGGGGAGCAGGTGGGCACAGCCCCCATGTTCCACAGCCACCAGCTCGGCCCTGTGAGCTACCTGGGAATGGAATTTCAGCCTGGGAACCCCCACTGCTCCTGCTGAGCAGGCAGGAGAGGCTGAGGCAGGCACCATGTGCAGGCCCAGGGCCTGGCAGGGCCTCCTAGCAACGCGCTCTCTCCTTTCTCTTTTTTTTTTTTTTTTTTTTAATTTATTTATGATAGTCACAGAGAGAGAGAGAGAGAGGCAGAGACACAGGCAGAGGGAGAAGCAGGCTCCATGCACCGGGAGCCCGACGTGGGATTCGATCCTGGGTCTCCAGGATCGCGCCCTGGGCCAAAGGCAGGCGCCAAACTGCTGCGCCACCCAGGGATCCCTCCTTTCTCTTTCTCTCCCCTTTCTCTTTGCTCTTTCTTAAACTTATGTAATCCATAAGCATATTTCTGTAAAGCCATTGATTAACTGAAAACGTGAATGGGAAGGGGGAGGAAGCTCAGAGTTGAGAACAGTTATAGTTGGTAATAAAAGCATATAGTAAATAACAAAAGCATAGGGGCTTCGTTTGTTTTTTATCTCAATCCTTGCAATAATCCAATGATATGGGAATCATTATTCCCATTTTACAAATAAACAGACTTAGTTCAGAACGTTTCCTAAAGTCCCATGGTGATAAAATGGTGAAGCCGAGGGTTCTACTCTAGGTTTCTCTCTCACAGAGTCCAAACTTTTCATCACCAGACTATACCCCTCAAGGACAATGAGGTGGAGAGAAAAATGTTCCATCTATTTGTAATTAGCATACATTTCTGGCTATGTTTGAATTAGCCATGCTTTAGAAGTTTATGAAACACTTTCATATTCTGTGTCCCCTTTAAAAAGTAATTTTTTGAATACTGACAGAATACTATATTACATTTGAGGTTTTTTGATTCCAGAAGAAGGAGTCGAGTTTATACATTTTGTAGTTTCCCTCTTCTCTAGATCTACTTCTATATACTTGTCTACTGAGCAGAGAGATCAAGTTACTGCTAAGTTTCATTCTGCTAACCTTTTATTCAGAATGCATATTTCTTAATGCTTCTTATGAGGGTTGGCAGTATTTGGTCAAACAACATAAAACATTTTGGAAAAGGAGACAGAAGAGCACAAGGTTTGTGGCATACCTGCAGCCCCCTCTGTAAAAAGAGTATCCCAAACCAGTTCTTTCCTACATAAAGTTGGTAGAATATTCCCTGAGTGAAACCAACCCTGAAATCCTGGCCCCAGCTGATTACACTAGGACTGGTGTCTAAGCCAAAGACAATCATGTGTAAGCTGGATATGTGGGAGATTAACTGCCTTTGACAGCGTTTGCCATGAGCCTCGGCAGAATCTGTTGGATTGGGATAAACCGATGAGGAGTTCAGACAAAGAAGGATAGTCAGTCACACTCCATGTCAAGAGCTTGTTCCAGTTCTCCATGAGGCATGGCGAATGGCCCTGGCTTGGAAGTCCAGGGACCCCCAACACAGCCAGGTACATGGAGAATGCCCAATATCCTTCTTTATGGATTGTGTAATATTCTTTACCTATTGTGGACCTCACTTCCAAATGACAGCCTGGTAACTGAGTGCTTCTTCTCCCAGCGAACTTGAAGAGCATCCCTAATATCATTACTCAGAAATACGTTAATCAGATCCATTCTTATAGATGAGAAAACCTGAGGCCCAGAAGACAGGATGGCTCAGAGTTACCTAGTAGTACTCATGGCAGAGGAACTCACATTTCCAAATTCCTAATATAGTTCTTTGAGCTCTAGAGCTGCCTTGTGTGTTGACTCTCTGTGGTGATCATATAAGAATGCTTTAGAAGAAACAAATTAATATTCATTTTATTATTCATTCACCAAGTATGTACTCATTTAATACTGATTAGGAGGCTATAACTGAGCTAGGAATTCAAGGGAAAGAAAGAGAAAATATAGTCCTTCCCCTCCAGCCATTTATAATCTTGCTCAGGAGCCACACACATCAAACTATTTTATAGTTCAGTGATAATCTGAGCCTATAGAATGGTAGAATGAGAAGTTTATTTGTGACAGGGGATAAAAAAAGACATTTCTTTTTAAAAATTTTAAAAAATTCTTTAGAGGGCAGCCCTGGTGGGTCAGTGGTTTAGTGCCTGCCTTTGGCCCAGGGTGTGATCCTGGAGACCTGGGATCGAGTCCCACGCTGGGCTCCCTGCATGGAGCCTGCTTCTCCCTCTGCCTCTCTCTTTCTCTCTCTCTGTGTCTCTCATGAGTAAATAAATAGAATATTAAAAAAATTCTTTAGGGATCCCTGGGTGGCGCAGCGGTTTAGCACCTGCCTTTGTCCCAGGGCGCGATCCTGGAGACCCGGTGCATGGAGCCTGCTTCTCCCTCTGCCTGTGTCTCTGCCTCTCTCACTCTCTGTGGTGACTATCATAAATAAATAAATTAAAAAAAAGATTATTTATTTATTTGAGAGAGAAAGAGAGGGAGCACGAGCTGGGGAGGGTAGAGAGAGAAGCAATCTCCTTGCTGAGCAGGGAACCCAATGCAGGACTCATCCCAGGATGCCGAAAACGTGACCTAGGCAGAAGGCAGGTGCTTAACTGACCGAGCCACTTAGCTACCCCTCTCCCCAATTTTTAAAAATTAACTTTTTTGTTTTTTTTAATAAATTTATTTTTTATTGGTGTTCAATTTACCAACATACAGAATAACACCCAGTGCTCATCCCGTCAAGTGCCCCCCCTCAGTGCCCGTCACCCATTCACCCCCACCCCCGCCCTCCTCCCCTTCCACCACCCCTAGTTCATTTCCCAGAGTTAGGAGTCTTTATGTTCTGTCTCCCTTTCTGATACTTCCTACCCATTTCTTCTCCCTTCCCCTCTTTCCCTTTCACTATTATTTATATTCCCCAAATGAATGAGACCATATAGTGTTTGTACTTCTCCAATTGACTCACTTCACTCAGCATAATACCCTCCAGTTCCATCCACGTAAAGCGAATGGTGGGTATTTGTCGTTTCTAATGGCTGAGGAATATTCCATTGTATACATAAACCACATCTTCTTTATCCATTCATCTTTCGATGGACACCGAGGCTCCTTCCACAGTTTGGCTATTGTGGCCATTGCTGCTAGAAACATCGGGGTGCAGGTGTCCCGGCGTTTCACTGCATCTGTATCTTTGGGGTAAATCCCCAACAGTGCAATTGCTGGGTCCTAGGGCAGGTCTATTTTTAACTCTTTGAGGAACCTCCACACAGTTTTCCAGAGTGGCTGCACCAGGTCACATTCCCACCAACAGTGTAAGAGGGTTCCCTTTTCTCCGCATCCTCTCCAACATTTGTGGTTTCCTGCCTTGTTAATTTGCCCCATTTCACTGGTGTGAGGTGGGATCTCATTGTGGTTTTGATTTGTATTTCCCTGATGGCAAGTGATGCAGAGCATTTTCTCATGTGCATGTTGGCCTTTTATGGGTTTTGTTTTGCTTTGCTGCTTTTTTGCTGTTTTCGAGGGGTTGACCAGTGTGATGCATGGAAAAGATTGTGACACTACCAGACTCAGGATTGGGATTGATTGGTAATGTCTGCTCTGTGGGTGCTAGGAGTATGTGTACTGTGTTGTTAGGTTTCTTGTGAGGGTGGATCAGTTTTATACAGAGGTGGACACACAATGCTCCTGATGCAAGAAATAACCTGAGCAAAGTTTGAGAATGAGAGTGTGTATGTTTGAAGTGTGGGAAGACTGACCTAAGTGAATAAGAACAGGGATAGATAATAGAAGTAGATTATTATCAAATGGAATTTTACCCTACCGCAAGATGAGTTTTTGAGAAACCATGTGAAATGAAGGCAGTACTTGAATTTCATGAATCTTCAGGGGGGCTGGGTGTGTTGGGCTGGTGAATCTGCTGGGTAGTGGGGTAGTTGGGATGGGGAGATTATGGCTGCCCCCGATTCCTCCCTACTTCCACAGCATAACGCTGGTTTATTCATTTTATACATTGAGACTTTGTGCAAGAAACTTTTTGCCTTTGAAGAAATCATTTCTTGCTTTAATAAAATGAGCTTGAAAATATCTGCTATAAGCAAAGAGTGTCTCTAGTGATTTGTGCTCTGTGGATTTGATAGTTTAGAAAAAGCAGTGTGGTAGTAATTAGTATATCACATCTGAGGAGGATATTAAGGTATTGTTGCAATCTTCAAGTGTGAGGAGACAAAGCTCCAATTTAGGAATTGGGCAGTTGTTTCAGGGTGATAAATGATTAATTAGAACAATTTCAGAGGCAGAGCCAGGGGAGGAGAAGTAATCTGCATCCAAGGAAATAAATAGTATATAAAATTAAATTTTCTTAATCTCATCAACTCAGACTCTATCAAATTAATTTATCTTCTAGATTATAAACTTTATAAGGATAGGGATTATATCTGTCTTGTTTCCTTAAGATGGTGTCTGGGATATAATAGGTGTTCAATAAATACTTATTGCCTTAAAAAAAGGGTCAAATGTAACCATTAGGGTGATTTCCGCTGCAAATAAGAGAAGTGTTGACCTCAAGTTGACTTCAAAGATAAGGACATTTATTACATCAGATCACAAGCAGAGTAACTTCTAGGCTCAGTGCAGTCATCAGCTAAGTAATGTCCTTAAAAACCCTAGTTCTTTCCCTCTCTCCACTCAGTGTTCTTGGCATTGGCTTTATCTTAAGATGATCCTCTTCACGTAGTGTGGCTGTCTGTAGTGGTCAAGCTACATGTTTCCTTATCTAAGGAAAGCAGAAGGGAAAGAAAAACCTTTCCCCTAAACATAGACTATAAATCCTTAGTTCCTATCCCTATACTTATCCACTAATCAACCCAAAGAAGCTTTGGGCTCAATCCTGGTCTAACCCTGGGGTGGCACTAGCATCACTTCCTCTGAGTTCCAGGGGAGAGACCATTAAGCACATGAACGTGAGGATCCCTGGGTGGCTCAGTGGTTTAGTGCCTGCCTTCGGCCCCGGGAGTCATCCTGGAGTCCTGGGATCGAGTCCCACATCAGGCTCCTTGCATGGAGCCTGCTTCTCCCTCTGCCTGTGTCTCTGCTTCTCTCTCTCTGTGCCTCTCATGAGTAAATAAATAAAATCTTTAAAAAAAAAAGCACACGAACAAAACTGGAGTCTACTAAAAAGAAGGGAGAATGAGTGTAGAATTGAGTACACTTGTTACTAAATGTGAAGTTGAATATGAGCAGCCCCAGCATCACCTGGGACCTTGTCAGAAACAAAATTTTAGGGCTCACCTCAGATCCACTGAACTGGAATCTGTATTTTAGCAAGATTTCCTCAGTGATTCATATGCAAGTTAACATTCAAGAAGCATTGCCCCATACCATATACTTTAATCCCTTCTAAAACTTTTCCTGGCATATAGAACAGATGAACAGTTGTCTTCAAGACCCAGGTGTGAAGAATTAACTTCAGTGCTGTTACTCCTCGCCTCCATGGTGTTTTGTTCCTATTCTATCACATATCTCCCTCGCAGGGTATGACAGTTAGTTGCTTAAATTATTTTTGAATCCCTAAGCACTTAACTTAGTACTTGGAACTCAATGAGTTCCTACTCATTCATTCACTTATTCAACAGACTTTTATTTTTTAAAGATTTCATTTATTTATTTGAGAGAGAGAGAGAAAGAGCATGAACAAGAGGGAGGGGCAGAGGGACAAGGAGAAGCAGGCTCCATCCTGAGGAGGGAGCCCGATGCAAGGCTCTATCCCAGGACCCCAAGATCATGAAGGCACATGCTTAACCGACTGAGCCAACCAGGTGCCCCTATTCAATAGATTTTTATTGAATACCTGTGATAACCTGGCACTATCTAGATTTTGAAGACACAACAATGAAGAAAACAAAGTCCTGTACTTCATGGAACTGAAGTTCTAGTTAGAGAAGAGATATTTTTTTTTTAATTTTTTTTTAATTTTTTTTTATTTATTTATGATAGGCACACAGTGAGAGAGAGAGAGAGGCAGAGACATAGGCAGAGGAAGAAGCAGGCTCCATGCACCGGGAGTCCGACGTGGGACTCGATCCCGGGTCTCCAGGATCGCGCCCTGGGCCAAAGGCAGGCGCCAAACCGCTGCGCCACCCAGGGATCCCGAGAAGAGATATTTTATAACATATTCTTTGTTATATATACTTGTGGAGTGGATTAATTAATTCAACAGATATTTATTAATTTGTTTGTTATTTTTTTAAAAACTATTTATTGGAGAGAGAGAGCATAAGCCAGGGGGAAGGGTGGAGGGAGAAAGAGAATCTCAAGCAGTCTCCTCGCTGATACAGAGCCCAATGTGGGGCTGAGGTCATCCCATGACACTGAGGTCACAACTGAGCAAACCAAGAGTGAGATGTTCAACCCTCTCGGCCACCCAGGCACCCTCAACAACTATTTATTGAGCACTACTGTGTGTTAGGTACTGTTCTAGGCACTGGGTTGACATCAGTGAATAAAAACATACAATTCCTATCTTCAGTGATGCTTACATTCTAGTGAATATTGAGGAGAGACTGATAAATAGTAAATAGATAAGTAAATTATGTAGTATGGCAGAGAGACTAAGCGCTATAAAGTAAAAGTGCTATAAAGTAAATGGAGCAGGTAAGGGGGAAATCAAGAATGCTGGGACTGAATAGTTGTAATTTTATTTATTATCTATCTATCTATTTTTTTTAAATATATTTTTAAAGATTTTATTTATTTATTCATGAGAGACATGAAAGAGAGAGAGAGAGAGAGGCAGAGACACAGGCAGAGGGAGAAGCAGGCTCCACACAGGGAGCCTGACGTGGGACTCGATCCTGAGACTCCAGGATCACCGCCAGGGCCAAAGGCAGGCACTAAACCACTGAGCCACCCGGGCTGCCCTTGCAATTTTATTTTATTTAAGATTTTATTTATCTGAGACAGAAAGCATGGGCAGGGAGGAGGGGCAGAAGGAGAAGCAAACTCCTTGCTGAGCAGGGAGCCTGATTCTAGGCTCAATCCCAGGACCCCAGGATCATGACCTGAACCAAAGGCAGATGCCCAACTGATTGAGTCACCCAGGTGCCACTAGAGTTGCAATTTTATTTTTTTTTTTAAGATTTTATTTATTTATGAGAGACACACACAGAGAGAGAGAGGCAGAGACACAGGCAGAGGGAGAAGCAGGCTCCACACATGGAGCCCGATGTGGGATTCGATCCCAGGACTCCAGGATCATGCCCTGGGCTGAAGGCGGCGCTAAACCGCTGAGCCACCCGGGCTGCCCTAGAGTTGCAATTTTAAATGGACTAGTCAAGGTGGGACTCGTTGAGGAGGAGGCAGTTGATGTATTAGTGGGAGGAGTGGAGTATTTTGACATGGGACTGGGAGAATGGTGATACCAGTGGTGAAAATAAGAACATTGCAGCTGTGGGTCAAAAAAAAATTTTTTTTTGAGGGGGCAAGATTATGGACATATTAAGTTGGAGCTCTTGGTGGGATATTCAACAAATAATGTCCTACAGACAATGAAGAATGTGGGCCTGAAGTCTGCTTATAAAATCAGGGTAGGGGATCCCTGGGTGGCTCAGTGGTTTAGCGCCTGCCTTCGGCCCAGGGCGTGATCCTGGAGTCCCAGGATCGAGTCCTGCATCGGGCTCCCTGCAGGGAGCCTGCTTCTCCCTCTGCCTATGTCTCTGCCTCTCTGTCTCTCATGAATAAATACATAAAATCTTAAAAAAAAAAAAAGATCAGGGTAGATGTTTTAGATTTAGGAATTATTAGCATGCTACCTAACTCCAAAAGTGAGAGCCATGATACAGAACTAACTCACTAAGGAAAGAATCTGGAAGGAAGAAAATCAGGGAACTCATGCTGAGGTTTGGAGACTGCTCTTAATATTGGGGTGGAGGGAAGGAGATATTTTTTCCCCTGCCCAGAAACATCACTGAGTGTTCTAATGAGGTCAGTAAGAATATAAAACAACTAATGTTACATATTATCCTTTTTTACACTGATCAGAGATAAAAGAGTGTGGTTGGGCATGGAAATATATGAAGTATGGGTTGGTGAAATTTGAATACTTCTTTGAAAGTTTATGGTAAGCAAAAGGTAGCCATCTCTCTCTAGAGAAGTTCAGTGAAATTGGCCAAGATGAAACAAATCTGTCAGTCCTCTGCACCTTGCCCTTACAGCTTCTTCATGGTATAGGTCTGGCAATTGGGCACAGCCATCCTGCCAGCCCCGGGTCAAGCCACTGGGCCAAATGCAGGTATCTTGATGTTGAACACACCCTTGGAACCAACCTTTCAGTAGTGGTGGCCTCAGGGATGAAATCAAGGGCAAAACTCAAGTTTCGTTTGTTATTTTCTTTATACCCATGAAGGGACCTCTTAACTTCTCCAATAGTCTTTCCTTGCCGATGGCATGGCTAGTCGTTGTCTTTTTACTGTCCCCTGGTTTTTCAGAGCCAGTTCTGCCTTTATTTCACTAACCCTCTCAAACATATCTTCAAAGAGCTGTAGTAAGGAAAATCACACAAAAGTATAAATTCCCCCAATTAGTATGTTGATAGAACACAAGACCTTAATAGAATTCAGTTGTTTATCTATTCAGCAAATATTTATTGAGTGACTATTATGTGACAAACATTGTGCCGAGTCCTGGAAGCACAGTAGTGACAGTTCTGGCATTCATGGAATTCTAATTGGGAAAATTCATGGAATTCTAATTGGGAAAATAAATCAGACAGTCAAACAGAAGAATCTTACATAGTAAGAAAGGGCTAAAATAAGGATAAATTAGGGGTGACTGGTGGCTCCCTGCCCCTCACCACCACTCATGCTCTCTCTCAAATAAATACATAAAATCTGAAAAAAATAAAATAAAATAGGGATGAATTTAGGGTTATGTCATCTTTGAGAAGAAGAGTAGAAAGTGAGGAGTGTTCTAAGCAAAGGGGATGATGTGTCCAAAGCCCTGGAGGCAAAGAGGAGTGACGAAGAAAGGGTGAGTGTGCTGATGGGAGGTGGTGGCAGGAGATGAGGCTGGGGCAGTCCGTAATGGCCAGAGCATAGGGGCCTTGGAAAGCCTGTAATGGAACCTGGACTTCATCCTGAGGGCTACAAGGAGCCAGGTAATGCTTTTAAGATGGGAATTGTCATAATCAGATTTGCATCTTAAAAGATCCCATTAGTTGCAGTGTGGAGAATAGAATGAAGGCCCTAGACAGGTCAGAAGGCAATGCAGTCACCTTGGCAGGAGTGACCCAAGCTATCACACCATCAGAGAGAACGAAGATAAAGGGGCAGAGTCAGAGCTATGTAGGAGGAATTTGTGATTGATTGGATGGGGTCAGAGAACGAGAGGAGTCAAGTCTGACTCTTAAGTTTTGACTGGGATGGAAATATTCCTTAATGGCAGAATTGCAGGCATCCATGACCTGGGTTGGTCTGTAGCATAGTTATTTTTTGGGTGGGGTGCGTGTTTGTCATACTTAAAATCACATTATGCAAACAGCTGCCTATTCCCAATATTTACCTTTAAGGATAGCTCTGGCACCCATCTTTATTTACTGGCATGGGGAGGTCTTTTTGTTAGGATTGTCGTGTTTATGAACTGAGTACTTTCAAAGTCTGGGGAAGGACCATAGAGTATTTCCTAGAATTATTTAGGTTATTGGCAGTTTTCACCTGGAGATGACTTGAGTCCAACCTCCTGCCTCTCACATTATGAAGTTTCACATTTAAGCAATTTCTTTTCCCTCTGGATCCCAATGGTCCCAGCTCCTTTTTTATAATGGAAGCAGTTTTCAGCTGCAGTCTTTTAACAGCATGACATGCTGAACTGAACCAGTTACTGCTGCTCTCAATTACTGATCAATCATTACTGTTTATATCTAAGCAATGTGTATTAATGGCTATAGTAAAAAAAAAAAAAAAGCATGCGTAGCTTACAAAATCTTTAACAAAACTCCAGGTGACCGAAATAGAAATATACATACCCAAATATGTATCCAAAGTTCTGTAGCACAGGTATTAAATGTTATACATCTAAAGGAATCTATGTAGAAACCATTAATTATCATGAATATGTTTTATGTGTTTTTATTATAATCTATAATGCAACAAAGAAAAGTTCATGTTGCACATAGGAGCATTAACACCATAACTGAGAATATCTGACGAAGCAATGAGATTTAAGAAGAAAATAAGTGCACCTGATCTGCCTTAAATGCTTTTTAAAAGGCTCTTTCAGGAAAGTTCCTGTAAGTGAATTAGTCTGTTTTTCTTGGGGCTGCCAGCACTTTCTCTGGCCAATATAACAGCTGCACTGCCTGGTAATGAGCTGCAAAAGGCTCAGCGCTTCACAGCTGTGGTTGCAACCCCAGTCCAGGCAGACTGACCAGAGTCTCTTAGCTGGTACCTTTAAGAAGTGTTGGGAAGTTTTTTGCTGGTGCAACCTTGTCTAAGCCCATGTGCTTTCAAAAGCAGTCCCTGTTCACTGAATAAAGGCAGCTGCAAGCTGCATGGTCATCCTTCAAATGAAGCCTCTCAGTTACTGGCATTGATAACCACGCTCAAGGCTAAGACAATAAAATGTGATCATACTTCAATTCAAGGACAAACACAACGCTTAACTGAGTGGTGTTTATCTTGACCAAAATAACAGTTTATCTGAATATCTAAGTTTTCAGATAGCGGATTGTTGTGAACTCTGGCCTAAACTCCTAAATGGTTTCATGTCTCTGGGATAAAAAAATAAAAATAAAAAAAAAGAAAGAAAGAAAAGAAAAACAAGCAAAAAACTAGTTCTGTGTTTTATTTTCTTCTTCAAGTGATTCTAGCTGCTGAATTATGCATTGGAGCCAAGGACTGGGGAGGAAGAGGGTGAATTAGAAAGGTCCTAGTGAAAACTTCTAATTATGTGACCCCTGGTGGCTGGTGGGAGTGATTGGTGCACCTGAACAATTTTTCTTAAGCAGTAATTTCTTTAAAATATCAGTAGCAGATTGATGCATAGGATCTGGTTGGTGTTTCCAAAGATTCTATCACTGCTTGCTGTTGCAGAGACAAGGTAGATAGGAAAGTAAATAAATGACTCTACATTCATTAATTCACCCCCCCCTAAATATTGTAGTTAAAGGCTGTTATGGTTATTTGGCCACCTAATTTTGCCTACCTTAGTCTATGAAGGAGCTAAACAACAAAGGAAGGGAAGGTAGGAATTCCTGGGTTGGGGATCTGAGCAGAGGAATCGTACCTCTGCTAGGGCAGAGACAACAACATGGTAGGGGCCAGTGGAGAAGTCAGTATAAATCAGAATCATACCATTAGCTTCTTGGTTCCTTACCTGTCCTCTCGTCTCCTTTTACTCCAGCGCTGGCAAGAGCACTGGAGAGGGAGCCATGCATGACATCAGGTTCTTTGTCCCAGCACAACCAGACTTGCCGGGAGACTTTGCACAAACAGATTTTCTAAGTCTGATTTTCCTTACTGGGAAAATGAAAAGCGTTGAGCCAGACAGTGTCAGTTTCTGGATCTTCCTGAGCTAGTTATTGCTTTTTACCCTTCCCAAAGTTGCTAGGGAAGCCTAGGGTCTCCATTTCCACAGATACTGCTAGTTTCAAAAAGTGTAGAAATCAGAGTAAGTAGAAATCAGTTATGGTGTGTCTGCTTCCCTCAAAGTTTTGACATAGGCCATGTAGATCATCTAACTCAGTGGTTCTTAAAATGTGATTGGGGACTAGGAGCACTGGCATCACTTGGGAACCTGTTAGATTCCCACTCTTGGGACCTCCTGTGGACCCACTGCATCAGGGAGTGGGGCCCAGCAACCTGTGGTTTAATGAGCCCTTCAGGATATTCTGGTGCATGCTAATGTTTGAATAAAGTGTAATGTGTACAGTGAACGTAAAAAGCCCCGGACTGTTGCTCTACTAAGTGCTGCTGACCCTGACATAGTCTAATAGTTTGGTATTTTTATCTTTAAAAACATGTCCAAGGGAACTGGTGATAAAATGAGATCTGAAATGAGCTGAGTCATCTCTATGTCAAAAGATTGTCACGTTTAAACATTTCTAATTTTTTTGTGTGACAGTTACAGAATGGTTGGAAATATAGCCCCAAGCCTGAGCAAAGAGATTTCTGGGAAATGTAGTTTATTTATTTATAATGGGAGTGCTTTGTAAAGGGAGGCTTTGAGAACTGTCTCCTGGCAAGGGATGAAGTTTCCCAGGGCTCCCCAGACTTGGTGAAAGAGAGCCATTCCTGCTGTCATTGGCAGCAGCCCTCTGCTAAAAGCCCACTGCATTTTATCTGCGTGTTTGTTTGTTCTGCTTGTTGAACACTGGCTTTCATACCATCTTGTTTTGTAATTTAAAACTGACTTTATAATTAGGTCTGAAAAAGGATGGTTCCCAGGCAATTACTTTATGAAACTGGTAAAGAAGTTGCATTTGCTTTGGCCTGTTTAGGTGTAACGTGCCGGGAGAGGGCTGCAGGGCCGCTCTGTTTGAAGTTCCCTGGGGCTGGCCTCTACTCTGTGTATTTGTGGCAGGAAGGAAGGAGGGCCTGAGTTCTGCTCTTAGGAACCTCATGTGGATGAGCAGAAGATGCTGGCAGGTTTTTGTCTTTCATGTTTGGATAGTGAACTCTGAATTGGTTCATGCATTAAGTCCACTTGGCTCAAGAGTAGCTGCTTGGCCCTGAGGAAGAGGTTTAACCAGCTAAATTACAGGGGCCCAGGGGGCTGCCTAGAGAGCAGGCTGAAAAGGATTACTGGTGTGCTAATTCAGCTTTCCCTTTGGGATTCCACCCAGCAGAGGCCTGAGACAGTCTAGGCAATTTGCATACTTAAGAATTGGGTTCATCTAACATCTCACTAGAGAAGATGATGACTGCATTTATGAATCCTCTTTGCTTCAACATCAGGGTGTAGGACCATCAGGGGGCCTGGCAGCAGGTGGAGAAGCAGTTCTAATCTAGCAGGACCTGGGGTCACCGCCGCCAGCTTCCACCAGAGTGATTCCACTTTATTTGGTTTTGGATATTTACACTTCCACTTAAGATTTCTTTTGGAGAAAATGTTTCACAGCTTTAAAAAGTTTGAAAAGCACAGGCTTCAGTGTAGGAAGCACTATTTTATCATCACATTTGAAAAGCACAGGCTTATTTAGAAATGTCCAGCCGAACCCTTGCCCTATAAATCAAGTTAGTCTACCTGCTATCCCACAAAACAAGCCTCCAACGCTGGAGGCACTGGGGAGCAACTTTGGTCACCTCTGTCAGCTCAGACATCAAATCCAACACTTCCTCCAGACTCAGCCATCGCTCTCTCTGCTCCTCAACCCTGCATGTGAATATTCTATTCCCTTGCCCTGGTAAAGGCTTCCCCTGCCCTGTCTCACTCTGGTCTCCAACCATCTAGCATCTAGTCAGATTGTCAAGAACCTCACTCAAAGACAGAGAGGCCTTGGGACACCTGGTGGCCTAGTGGGTTAAGCATCTGACTCTTGGTTTCAGCTTGGGTCATGGTCTTGGGGTCATGGTCTCAAGGTCAAGGGATGGAGCCCCAGCCCCACATAGGCTCTGCACTCAGTGGGGAGTCTGCTTCCCCTTTCCCTCTCCCCTATCCTTCCCCCTGCTTGTGCACCCTCTCTCAATAATAATAATAATAATAATAATAATAATAATAAATCTTTTTTAAAAAAGATAAGGAGCCTTCTTGAGGCATAAATTCTCCAAAGCTACTTGGCTTTGTGGCTGTTTGTCCAGGCCTACATAATATGGTGTTCATCTTTCATTTTAGTGCTCTTGTCCAGAATGGAGTCACCCCTGTTGGCTGTTCCTTGCCTTAGATTCATCTCTGCTGCCACATTTTCAGAGAGGCTGATTAGCAGCCTTCTATCAGAATTGAGTCATTGGGTCCTTAGAATGTTTTTCCCCCATCAGTTTCATGGTTGTCCCATTTTAAATAAGGAAATGGTGACCACTTGGGTGTCCTGCTTCTGTTTGCTATCTCCCACCATGCCTGCCCCAGGGAAATAGTATAGGGAAAGCACTGTGCTTCAGTGTAGGAAGCACTATTTTATCATCTCAACCTGGATGGCATTAAGGGTGGTTCCTCAGAGCTACCGATGGCGTGCCTAAGAAACTGAAAGTTTTACAGGCAAAAGTTAGACTTTGAATCAGGAAGACTTGAGTTCTTACCCCAACTCCACCACTTCCTACCTGGTGACCCAGAACACCCCTCCTGAGCCTCTGATTGCTCATCTGTAACTTAAGGATAAGGATACCTAACTCAGAGGATCATTATTTATCTTCTCTTTTCCTTGAGCCCCTTCCATAGCTCATAGTAGATACTGCAAGTGCTACAGCTACTGTTGCAGAGGCCTTCAGTTAGATATGGAGAATCATGTTCTGTGGTCCCAACTCTTTATCTATATGCCAACTTGATCTAATTTCCTACTGTGGTGATTAATGGGCTCACTGAAATTTTGTTTTATCTTACTAGTCCTTAGTGTTCATGACATTTTCACCGCTGATGGTATATCGATTCAATTCTGCAGAATATGATAGTCATTTTTTTCATTTAAAGTATAGTTGTCAGTCACAATGACTCTGCTTAAAACACTACTGGCATGTCATTGCGTTTCCACTGAAATCCACAATTTGGGGCATCTGAGTGGCTCAGTTGGTTAAACAGCTGCCTTCAGCACAGGTCATGATCCTGGGGTCCTAGGATGGAGCACCACATGGGCCCTCACTTAGCAGGGAGTCTGTTTCTCCCTCTCCCTCTCCCTCTGCCCCTCTCCCTGCTCATTCTCTCAAAAAAAAAAAAAAAAAAAAAAAAAAAAAAACTAAAGCCCACAATTTAAGATGGCCTGCTGTACCTGCCAGATCTGGCTCTACTTTCTCTCAACTTAATCCTGTCATGTTTTTCAATTGCGTACTGTCCCCTCCAGCCATTGAGTCCTTACCTGTAGCCCTTCTGCCTAGAGTGCTATCCTATGCCACCTTTTGCCCCACCCCCCTCCCCGCTGGGTTAACCCAGTTATTTGCCTAGATCTACTTCCTCCCTCTCTTTGGCTTTGTTTGGTAGGGGACTGACCCTTGCCCACTCCATTTTCCAAGCTTCCTTTCCAATTGGTTTCTAGCCATATTTGCTCAGTGGAAAACATTGGCAGAAAATTAGAGGGCAGAGGAAGGTAAAAAGCCAGGTAATCTGGACAGCCCCGGTGGTGCAGCGGTTTAGCGCCGCCTGCAGCCCAGGGCCTGATCCTGGAGCCCCGGGATCGAGTCCCATGTCAGGCTCCTGTATGGAGCCTGCTTCTCCCTCCTCCAGTGTCTCTGCCTCTCTCTCTCTGTCTCTCATAAATAAATAAATAAATCTTAAAAAAAAAAAAAAAAAAAAGCCAGGTAATCCCTCCCTCCCCAGTTTGTGAAGCTCCTTTTAGCTTCTGTAGTTCTAGCATCTGCAGACAGCCCCTTCCTCTGTGTTGGCAGCTCTCACCACTAGCCCTGGTTCTAATGTCACCCCAAACCCTGAAGCACCTGCAGCTTTTTGCTGCTACCAGTCTCTGAGTTATTTCACTCTCCTGTTTGCTCTTCATGCCCTAGTGATTCACAACCCATCTCCTAAACTAAATCTCCTCTAGTGAGCTGCCTGGTGTGGTGGGCTTTTTTTCTTATCTGAACCCTGACTGATAAAAAAAAAAATCCGTTGTTTGATTCTTAGCTCAATTTACTTTCACCAGGAAGGCTTTCCTGACCTCCCCTTCTCCTTTCACAGCCGACAGCAACTAGATCAAATTTCTCATTCTCCAATTTCATAGCACTATGTACCTTTCCTGTGTAGAATTCATCCCAGTTTTAACTTCATATTTATCTGTGACTATTTGGTTAACTTGTCTCTGCCATAAGAATATAAGCTTCATGAAGATGATGACCATGTCCTTCTTTGAGGGGGTCAACATGATTTTCTCAGTATCTAAAACAGTATCTGGTACATATTATGACCTCAATGAATGAATGAATCCTTTCAAAAAGTTTTGTGATGCTAGGAGCCATTGTTAAAAGAAGTGTTTTTCCCTAAAACCATGGGAAATACTGAAGTACCATCTACCAAGTTTCCTGTACAGTTAGGCATGGCCCTTGTAAAGGAGATGAAATAAATATCAAACAGTTGAACTACCCTAATAACAATGAGAAATGTGTTGAACAAATCACCTGTTTCACAGTTGTAACTGACCACATCGTTATAGAGAATGGCCTTAGGGACTTTAACAAACTTTTCTTAATATACCAGAGCCTGATCTTGCCAAGAGTGTATAATCACTGGCTAATTAACTGAACCAAGACTAGGCCAAGTTGTTTGGACCTAGAGGGTATGATACTAAGTGAAATAAATCAGACAGAGAAAGACAATTACCATATGATTCCACTTATATCTAAAAAAACAAAACAAATGAACAAACAAAAAAACAGACTTTTTTAAAAAAGATTTTTATTTATTTATGAGACACAGAGAGAGAGAGAGAGAGAGAGAGAGGCATAGACAGAGGCAGAGGGAGAAGCAGGCTCCATGCAGGGAGCCTGATGTGGGACTTGATCCCAAGACTGTGGGATCATGACCTGAGCCGCAGGCAGATGCTCAACCGCTGAGCCACCCAGGCATCCCAAAAACAGACTCTTAAATACAGGAATAAATTGGTGGTTGCCAGAGGGGAGGTGGGTGAGGGGATGAGTGAAATAAATAAGTGGGATTAAAAGGCACAAATTTCCAGTGTTAAAATAAATAAGTCACAAGGATGAAAAGTACAGCATAGGGAATATAGTCAATAATACTGTAATAATGTTGCATAGTGATAGATGGTGACTATACTTATAGTGAGCAATGAGCAAGCAAGGAATTGTCAGATCAATATGTTGTATACCTTAAACTAATATAAAATGGTATGTCAATTATATTTCAATTAAAAGAATAAGTTAAGCAATATGAGGGATTTCTAATAAAACAACAGATTCAGCATACACGTTTGCCTTCACTTCCTTCTGAAATCTCACTAAATGGGTTGTAAAGGAATAAAAAAAGCAAATATCTAAAAGTACACATACACACATACACATATATACACATACACACACATATATATATACTCTCTATATAAGAGCCCATAGAAATCAACAAATATATAACTGTTTGAAAACTAGAAAACAGAGAATCTAAGTGATTGCAAGGAAGAAAGCCAATTAGGAACAATTAGCCAATTAGGAACAAGCAGATTCATTCCACTGAACCTCTGAAAATTTCAGTGGTAGAAGATAGTAGGCCTTTAAGCACAGGGGGAAGGAGGGCCTGAAAAACCATGGAGATTAGTTGAAAATGTGTAGAAGAGGTATTAGACCTCCAGATGGCCTCCCCAGCCCAAAAGCCAGCTGACAGCATCTTGCTCCCTCCCACCTTCCAGCAGAAGGTAGGAGGTTCACCTGATGGAGAGATTTTCTCACAGAGGCTTTGGTCTCAGGGATGCCAGACCCAGCTGAGATGGGATGAGGCATGTGCTGAAAACAAGAGCCCAAGGTAGAGACTGCATAATATACAGTAAATTATCTCAACACTGGCAGCTGAACTTACACATACCAGATGGGAAATTAGAGAGCTCCACTCTGGGGAAATTCAGTAGTTCAAATGAAAAGTCCAAGAGCATCTGACACTAGAGGATCCCCACAACATAAAAGGCTAAGTTTCTGCGCACTCACCCTGCAGTGAGCACGTAAATCCACCAGCCCTGTGCGTAATCAGCTTCTGAGACTCTTATTCCTAAATACTGAGGACAGATAGTCAAGGGTATCTAGACATTGAAGGAAAGCTGCTTCTTCTTCTTCTTCTTCTTCTTCTTTTTTTTTTTTTTTTATAAATTTTTATTTATTATGATAGTCTCACAGAGAGAGAGAGAGAGAGAGGCAGAGACACAGGCAGAGGGAGAAGCAGGCTCCATGCACCGGGAGCCCGACGTGGGATTCGATCCCGGGTCTCCAGGATCGTGCCCTGGGCCAAAGGCAGGCGCCAAACCGCTGCGCCACCCAGGGATCCCTTCTTTTTTTTATGATTTTATTTATTCATTTATGAGACCCAGAGAGAGAGAGAGAGAGAGGCAGAGAGGCAGAGAGAGAAGCAGGCTCCATGCAGGGAACCCAACATAGGACTCCATCCCGGGTCTCCTGGACCACGGCCTGAGCCAAAGGCAGACACTCAACCGCTCAGCCACCCAGGTGTCCCTGAAGGAAAGCTTCTAACAAAAAAGACAAACACAAAAGCAAATAAACAGGGGGGAAAAAAACCACAGATGAAATAGGGACAATGTAGAGGGCAGGAAAATAATTAAACAAATAGACAATACTTTTGAAGAGATAAGCTAGTGTATCATGAAAAAAAGAACACATCATTGCTGTGATAAGCAAAGATTGAAAAAACATGAATTTTAAATTTCTTTATCAAAAATATATTCAGTAGAACGATTGGAAGATAAGTTGAGGAAACCTCCCAGCAAGTACACTAAAATAATCAAAGAATTACAGTTAGTAATACTGTGTTATACACTTGAAATTTGCTAAAAGAGTATATCTTAAAAATTTTCATCACAATGAGATGCCTGGTGGCTCAAGTCGTGATCCCGGGGTCCTGGGATCAAGTCCCCTCATTGGGCTCCCCATAGGGAGCCTTCTTCTCCCTCTGCCCATGTTTCTGCCCCTCATATGTGTCTCTCATGAATAAATAAATAAAATTAAAAAATTTTTCATCACAAGAAAGAAGTGTGTAGCAATGCATGGTGATGGGTGTTAATTAGATTTATTGCAGTGATCATTTTGTGATCACTTTGTGTTATACATGTGAAACATGTGACATTATATGTTAATTATATCTAAATAAAAATAAATGAGAAAAAAATTATGGGAAAAAGAGACAAAGAAAAATTGGAGAGACACAAGAAAATTGGAGAGTCACACATGGGTCCTAGAATCCTCAACAACTAAATGACATAAATAGAGACATAGGGGGTGGTGGTGGAGGAAATATAAATTTTTTAAAAATTTTTATTTATTTATGATAGTCACAGAGAGAGAGAGGCAGAGACACAGGCAGAGGGAGAAGCAGGCTCCATGCACCGGGAGCCTGACGTGGGATTCGATCCCAGGTCTCCAGGATCGCGCCCTGGGCCAAAGGCAGGCGCCAAACCGCTGCGCCACCCAGGGTCCCAGAGGAAATATAAATTAAGAGACCCACTAACCAAATACGATGTGGAATCTTGCTTTGAACTTCAAGCCAGTTGTAATAAAATATTTAAAAAATTAACAGAGAAATATGAACATGGACTTAGAATGACATGATATTAAGAATTATTGATAACATTATTAATGTAATAATGGTGTGTATAGTTATGTAAAAAAAAAAAAGTCCTTTTTGGAGTGCCTGGCTGGCTCAGGTGGAAGAGCACCTGACTCTCGATCTTCTCATCCTGAGTTGGAGCCCCATATTAATATAGAGATCACTAAAAAAATAAAATAAATAAAACTTAAAAAAAAGTTCTTATCTACTTGAGATACATAGTGAAGTATTGATGGGTGAAGTGGCATAATGTATCTGGGATTTGCTTTTGCTTTATAATATGCTTTTTTAAAAAGGTAAAGTATTAATTGGAACTGGGTGATAAGCATGTGGGGGTTGCTATACTGTCTTACTTTTGCACAGTTTTGTGATTTATATAATAAAGCAGAAAAAAATAGAGGATCATTTTATGTTTTTGATTTTTATTTAAAATTTTTTTATTTAAATTCAATTTGCCAACATATAGTATAACTCCCAATACTCATCCCATTACATGCCTTCCTTAGTGTCCCTCACCCAGTTACCCCATCCCCCTGCCCTCCTAGAGCATCATTTTAAACGTCTGACTAATAAGAATTTAAGAAAGTGAAAGCAGAAAAAATAGAGCAAAAGAAATCATCAAATAAAAAATTCAAGAAAATCTGCCAGATCTAAAGAATGTGGATTTCTAAACTAAGAGGGTTCCCTGACTCAAGGCTGGAGAGGGAAGGATAAGTCCAGAACATGTGTCCCTACAGAAAGCAAGCAAGCCCTTACAAAGGTAGGGGCATGTCCAAAGGAACCTGATGGGAGCCCCCAATAGCCAAACTGGGACAATGTAAGCACCAAAATAAAGATGAACATAGATTATAAGTCGTAGAATAAAATAAGAATTCATGATTCTATATGATAGAATTAAATAAATCAATTCAAAGGGAGAAGAGAAAGCTCTTTTACATAGTAGAATTACAATTAAGAAAAGCTGTGAAGGGGGCAGCCCAGGTGGCACAGCGGTTTGGTGCCGCCTGCAGCCCAGGGCGTGATCCTGGAGACCCTGGATCGAGTCCCACGTCGGGCTCCCTGCATGGAGCCTGCTTCTCCCTCTGCCTGTGTCCCTGCCTCTCTCTGTCTGTGTCTCTATGAATAAATAAATAAAATCTTAAAAAAAAAAAAAAACTGTGAAGGAATGATGGAAAAGGAAAGGATCTTTTTTTTTTTTAACTAATGAATCATTTATTTGAACAAGATGAAAACTTCTCTGCATTTCCTTTTATAGAATATTTAAAATATTTTGTTTTCATCTTTTTCAACAGAATTAATTTCAATCTGGTTCTGGGAGCTGCTTCTCATTTTAGGATTCACAGAGGCACTCATTAAAGCCAAAAGGGCGTACTTGAATTATGGTTAGTCATTCATTATTAGTGACCACAGCAACACAGGGTAAAAACCCTGTAGCTCTTCCCTCCCACATCTTTCTTTCCAAGCTAGCTGTAGCCTTGGTTGTAGAAGCCCCTCTATCATCAACTGCATCATTATCTCCTTTAGTCAGGAACCTGATGTCTTCATTATTTTTTCATGAGCTTTGATTACTCTGTGAACTAACTATTGGAATGTCTCATTCTTCAACTTTAAAAACAACTATTTCACCAGCTTTACTAGGGGTGTCCTGAAATTTGTCAGGAACAGAAGTTCTCTTCTGTGAAAGGCTGGCTTCATACCAGTTTCGGTCAATACTTGTCCATAGTTGCTTTCATGAAATTTTAATACAAATAGATTTACCAGAGGAATACTATGCCTTTTACAATACCACATGCCCCACAATAGCTTAAAAATGGAATAACACATAATACTACATTTTTGCAAATCAAGTAATGAGAAACGGCAAATTGATTTATCTTGTCTATCATGATTTAAGAACATGTTATAAAATTTGTATATTAATTAAATTATAATTGTGTTAATTTAATCTTTTTGAGTAATCATAAGTGGTACTTTCCTGAAGACATTTTTCAGTGGTTTTTATAATGTGTTTGAAATATGAATTAACATTTTAATTCGGATTAAAACATGAAGGCAGGCTTTTTCTGAACGTAAAAAAGGCTGATTGGTTTGACAAAGAGGATTAGGTCTTTAGGTTATTTTGTAGATATTTTCCATAACTGGAACATGATATATCTGCAGCTTCAAGTTTTAACAAAAATATATTTAAAGCATGTATTGATTAAGAACACTTTACTGAAAAAAAAAAAAAAGAAATGGCTAAAGTGGAATGAAATTAAGATTGATACTACTTACCTAACTGCAATTCCAAAAGATTAAATTTAATGCCTTTAAGTGAAAGAGTAGCAAGTATAATGAATGGTTATTAATGAGCCTTGGTAACATCTTTTTAGTAGATTTTCCAGAAACAGAGGAAGTGAGTGACTCTAGTGGCTGAGTGACAAATTCCTTCGTAAATTAGAAGATTTTCTAATTCAATGCTTGTACCAGACTAAAGGAGAAGCTAGTCCAGTTCATAGGTCATTCAACATCAGTTTAATGATTTTTGAAATATAACTTAAAAGGAATTCAAAACTTATTCAGCATTGCAATAGCAGCAAATTCCTTCTGTTATTATCTACTTTTAAAATGTGATAAGGGATCCCTGGGTGGCGCAGTGGTTTGGCGCCTGCCTTTGGCCCAGGGCGCGATCTTGGACACACGGGATCGAATCCCACGTTGGGCTCCCGGTGCATGGAGCCTGCTCCTCCCCCTGCCTGTGTCTCTGCCTCTCTCTCTCTCTCTCTCTCTCTGTGTGACTATCATAAATAAATAAAAATTAAAAAAATAATAATAAAATGTGATAAGATTTTTTAGCATTTACATTTATTTAAAAAAACAAGGAATATAAAACCCTATTTTGTTCCAGCAATGAGTCATATTAGTCAATGAATCATGAACTAATTGAAAAAAGAAAGCCCCATTAATCTCATTAAGAAAGATACATTTCTATTAAAAATTGCTTTTTATGTTTAGTGATTTTTTTAAAAGATTTATTTATTTATTCATGAGAGACACACACAGAGAGAGAGGCAGAGACACAGGCAGAGGGAGAAGCAGGCTCCATGCAGGGAGCCCGATGAGGGACTTGATCCCAGGACTCCAGTCCTGGGACTCACACACTGGGCTGAAGGCAGGCCCCAAACCGCTGAGCCACCCAGGGATCCCCCTGTTTAGTGATTTTATATCAAATATTGCATTATATTATTGTATATTAATAGGAGTTATAATTAATCAAGTCAGAAGAACAATTTTAACACCTAGAGAATTGTCACAGAAAACAAGATAAAAATTTACAAACTCAATTTGTACTAATACTTTTGTTACAAAGAAATATGACATGGTAATTAGTAAAAGATTTTGAATAGGGGGGCACTTGGGTGGCTCAGTTGATTGGACTTCTACCTTTGGCTCAGGTCATGATCCCCAAGTCCTGGGATCGAGCCCCAAGTTGAGCTCCCTCCTCAGCACAGAGCCTGCTTCTCCCTCTACTTCTCCCTCTGCTCCTCACTCTGCTCATGCTCTCTCTCTCTTCCTGTCTCTCTCAAATAAATAAAATCTTAAAAAAAAAAAAAGATTTTAAATAGGAACTAAAAGGTTACAATAGAAATTCTGTGTAGGAATTAGAAGGAAGGGAAAGATGCAGAATCTTCAAATGCTAAAGAAAGCATTGTTCAGGCTTTGTTTTTGTTTTTAACCTATGATGTGTGATGGTAACTAGCCATTTTGGCATTTATATTGTTTTAGATATATTTAAAATTTGAGGTGGCCATTTTATTTTAGAATGTTTATACTTAAAATATATTAGAAATTATATTTGTTTCAACTACACAAACTTATACTAAAAAGTGTTTTAGGGTGTTGTGAACAAAAACTAACAGACTGGCAAAGACTTGATTACCACAGTTGTAGGTGATTCTGATATAGATGATCATAGGCTGGATCTTAGGTCAGCTCCATCCATTTCTGGGATATTCCATGATGACTCATTCTAATCAGGTTCCCTTTGTTTCACTTTATACACTCAGGGAGGAGATCTTTAAGCTCACCTACTATAGGTTCAAAATATATCAATTCCTCTATTATATTATATGGACCTTGTGATAACCATCCACAGTAAGAGGAGGGGTGTGTTTGCCCAAACACACTAACTTATAATACCCATCTTCCTGAAAGAATTCTCTATCAATAGACTTTTTTGTAATAACCTTGGCTATGATTTTTTAAAAGATTTTATTTATTTATTCATGAAAGACACAGAGAGAAAGAGGCAGAGGGAGAAGCAGGTGGGAGCCTGCTGTGGGAAGCCCGATGCGGGACTTAATCCCAGGACCCCAGGACCATGCCCTGAGCCGAAGGCAGACGCTCAACCACTGAGCTACCCATAACTTTGGCTATGATTTAATTATATCAACTTGGGCAGGTCAGTTCACCCAGATCTCTGGGCCCAGTTTCTTCATCTGTAAAATCAGAGAATCTACTAGTTCTTTTAGATTCCCTCAAATTCTCCAATTCTTTTGTTTAATTAGTGTGTCTTAAAAAGTTCTGGAAAACACTTAAGCAATAGTGTATAGTAATTATTCCAATATCTTTTCAAATTATTTTTCCCATAAAACATAGAATAACTGGGTTTAATAACTGGGTATTATTGCTAAATTTTAAAAAGTGAACCTAAAATGGAAAGCCTAAAAGATCCGTTGAAAGCATTTTCTAACATCTTAAACTCTGAAATTTGAAAAGTAGACTATACTGTCTCCTGAGTGCTAACAGAGGCAATGGATGGTGTCAGTCTGGCCATTGTTTTAAATTCCAGACCCACAGTTGATAGAATTATATTGCACTATAAGTGCTGATCTAATATAGCTTTGGTATCAAATGCCTTTTTGTATTTAACTATGGGCAGCAGGGTCATTGCGTAGCCTATATAAACTTTAAAGGAACTATTTATTTTGAAGCTCTAGTTATAATGTATGGTAATGCAAGTTGTTTTAAAAACCTTTTGGAATAAATGTTGTAATCCTAAATCACATTTGTCTCTCTAATCAGAGTCATCCTAGCTAAGAAATCTTACGAAACGTGTAACAAATTCTTAGATAACACTACAAGGCTATGTTAGAGTTTTAAAGGAATAGCCAGGATCTTTTTGTTCTGGGCAGAATAAAAGTTCCTTTATCTGTTCTGTGAGGAGTTGGCAGTTTACTCAAGGGCATTTCTAACTTTTCAAAATGCAAAATTTCAAGCATGTTGTCTACATTTAAAAGTATGTGTATTTTTCTCTTGTTCTGCACAACGGTTCTTGGCAATAGATGAAGGTGCTAATGTTCGTCACATTTTACAGAAGAAGCTGAAGCAGATAGATTGAGGCTTTCTCTCATTCACACAACTTCTTAGAGACCATCTAGGAATGAACTTGACTGAGCCCTACTGGGAGAAAGTCATCTGGTCCTGGCCTGGGAGCTAATATTTCCTGGCCAGGAGACTTTCCCTTAGACCCAGGAAACCAAAAGTTTGAGGAGCTCAGTGTGGTGAGTGTGTTCCCAGAGTTCTTCCCAATAAAAATCCCTTCTTGTCTCTCTTGTCTATGCTTTTGGTCTATTGTTGACATTCTTGGGCACTACTTTGTTGATGGCAACCCAGAGATCAGTGCTTTCGGATGCCTGCACCGACTCCAAAGGCTGGATTTTAGGAGCATTTCTCCTTAATAGGATAATGTGGTAGCTTGATCCACTGAGATTAGTTTATGTTTTCTGCAGTAAGGAAAAAGGTACAAATTTATTTCTCTTGGTCCCTGATATAATCCTCCAAGCAGCCTGGGTGATAGTGGTACTTTTGTTCCTTGAGGGAATTAAAAGGCTTTTCCTCACCTAATCGCCCCAAAACCCAGGTTCCTACTGGTGTTGGAACTGAGTTGTTCGAGAGACAGAGGGACTCCAAAGACTGAAGGGGACTTGAGTGGAACAGCTGCTCCCATGTGCCCCATAACGGACAGTACTTTTTTTTTTTTAGATTATTTATTTATTTGAGAGAAGAGAGAGAGAAAGATAGGGAGAGAGAGCATGAGCAAGGGAGGGGAAGAGGGAGAAGCAGACTCCCTGCTGAGCAGGGAACCCGATGCAAGGGACTCGATCTCAGGACCCTGGGATCATGACCTGAACCAAAGGCAGATGCTTAACCAACTGTGCCATCTAGGCGCCCCTGGACTTTTAATAGGGATAGGGAGTAGCGTAGCAGAGCTGAGGACCAGAGTGAATACTAAGTGCTGTTGACTTTGGTGCACAATGGAAATTTCCTGTGGCTCTGCTTGGCACTCAAGGTAATGGAAGGAATAGGGCCACTTGCCTTTGAACAGGGCCTGCAGGCTTGGTCAATGAATAACAAGGCTCTTCCATCATGTTCTGGGCATCATTTGTCCTACCCCATCCCTACTCTTCGAGTATCCAAAGGAGGAGAAGAAAATTCATACCAATCAAATCAGAGATGACAGCTACCATTCACTGAGCATTTACCACGTGCCTTGGCACAATGCTTACTTAGCAGGGCAATTCATGAAAAAGTTCATGAGGCAGAATAATTTGATTACAAAATTAACTATATCTTTTGTTCAAGGCTGTAGGCTTATTATCAGCAAAGAATGAGAAGAATTTTTCGATATCTCTTCCAACAAAGGAGCCCAGGCATTGTGTTCTAAGCTACCTTTCTCTTACCCTCTGGGAGGAGTCAAATGACTTTATAGGGTCTAAACAACAAGTGGAAACCTAAACCTCTGTGTGGCCTGAAAAATGTTTTAAGAGAATTTGAATTAGACGCCCACACTTTAAAAAAAAACAGGGGGTTTCCTACAAACAAAAAATTTGAATCCAGTATCTCTTGAAAAAATAAGATTTGGAAACAGTCAGTCTGTCTCTTCCATGACAACAATCAATGAGCTGAGTTAGAGTTCCCATTTGAGGCAAGTATGTTTTTCCCAGTGTGCCACAGTCCCCAATATGCCTGAATATTTTCTATGAGGCCGATTCATTGAAAAATATACCTACCTGGCTCCTATGGACATTTGAATTTTTGATCTCTGGTCTGGATCTATTGAAGGGAAAATAACTGGATATTTCTAGATCCTTGAGAGAGACTGGCCCAATCCCAGATGCGATTTCCTTAAATCTGGACAAGAGGGCAGGATCTGGGGCCTAACCATAGGTGCATGTGTATATAAAGCCTTCTAAGTAGTAGTATTCACTCAATGAATAGCTGTCATATATTGCTTTGTGATAAAAATTAGATCATGTTGTTTAAACTGGTATTTTCTATTTATTGAAGGTATAAAAGAATCATAAACATCTTGAGGGATAGTACAGATAGACTTATAGGTGATATAGGAAACCATCAGTGTATTAGTTCCTGTGGCTGCTGTGACAAATTACCACCAAGTTGATGGCTTGAAACACTAGAAGCTTATTTTTTTTATGGCTTTGGAGTCCAGAAGTCTGAAATCAAGGTATTGGCAGGGTTGTCCTCACCCTGAAGGCTCTAGAGGCGAATCCTCTGTGGCCGCTTTCAGTTTTTGGTGGCTGCAGGGCTCCTTACCTTGGCTGCATCCTCCAGCCTCTACCTCTGTCTTCACTGGCCTTCTCTGTGTCTCAAACCTCCCTCTGCCATTCTTTATAAGGACACCTGCCTTTAGAAGGCCCACTCAAATAATTTGGGATGATCTCATCTTGATATCCTTAACCTAAATATAGCTGTAAAGACCCCTTTTCCACATAAAGACCCATGTACAGGAACCAGCTGAACCCAGCATTTTGAGGGCCACTGTTTAATCTACTACACTAGGATGAATGATTTTCTCCTTAAAAATAATTTTTAAAAAGGTGTAGTCATGGGATCCCTGGGTGGCGCAGCGGTTTGGCGCCTGCCTTTGGCCCAGGGCGTGATCCTGGAGACCCCGGATCGAATCCCACGTCAGGCTCCCGGTGCATGGAGCCTGCTTCTCCCTCTGCCTATGTCTCTGCCTCTCTCTCTCTCTCTCTCTATGTGACTATCATAAATAAATAAAATTAAAAAAAAAAAAAAAAAAGGTGTAGTCATTGGGACGCCTAGATGGCTCAGCAGTTTAGCATCCGCCTTTGGCCCAGAGTGTGATCCTGGGGTCCCGGGATCGAGTCCCACGTCGGGCTCCCTGCATGGAGCCTGCTTCTCCCTCTGCCTGTGTCTCTGCCTCTCTCTCTGTGTCTCTCATGAATAAAAAAATAAAATCTTAAAAAAAAAAAGAAAAGATTGAGAAAGTATGTTCTTTTAAAAAAAAAAAAAAAGTGTAGTTGACTGAACTTTCCAGGTCCTTTTCTTGTTTGGCTACAGGGTGGGCAGACTGAGCCGAAGGCAGAATTCATCTTGAGTCAGTGAGTGGCTGCAGGGCCTGGGGTGTGGGGTCATGAAATACTGGCCACACACCTAGGAGACATGTGCTGTGGGCTTAGCTGCCTGCACTTGGCTGTCCGGAGGAGGTAGTGGTGAAATCACAGCATCAGGGCTAATGACCTCTCTCCCCAGGCTGTGGGATTTGGATTACAAAACTCTGTTGAAGCTTCTTTGAGAGTGAAACACCCTCCACTCACGCACTGTCCAAGGTTTCTAAAAAGCTGACTTCAATCAAAGGTATTTTGTTTGGCAGACAAGAAGGGGCTATTTTAACAGATCTCTTATTTATTCTGCCTCCAGAATTATGCATTTAAGGGTTAGGTGTGGTTGGCACTTGGCTCCTTTTCAGATTTCTGGAGTTACCCTGACCATCTAAAAACTGGATCTTAAAAATATCCAGGACCAAACAATCTAGGGCCTTTATTGGTGATGAGACCATGTGGAGGGCACCTGGGAGGCAGAATCCTAAAGGGGGCATTTCCTGCGCTCTCCAAAGTTACCATACACGGGAAAGTTACAAGAGCAGTTAATGTTTCCGAGGTGCTTACTATGGGCCTGGCACAGGGCTGGGCCCTTGGGATGGACTACATTTATTATTTTATTTAAACATTATAAAACCCCTTGAGGCATAAACAAATATTATCTCCATTTTACAAGGAGAAAACTGAGAAGTTAAGTGGCAAGCAGCGTGGCTGGTGCTCAAAGCCCGCTGGGATGGTTCTAAAGACCGCGTTCTTAATCACTGTGCATGTCTCTGAATCCATTCCTTGTAACACTGTGAAGTGAGTGCAATGTCTCCAGGGTTCTTCCATCCTCTCTGCTTTTTGTTTTGTTTTCTTTCTGAGGCGGGATGGTGTGGTAGAAAGTACACAGAGTTTTTCTTCCCTCCAAATTTTTATTGAAATTCTGAGTGGTTAACATAGAGTGTAACATTAGTTTCAGGAGTACAATTCATTGATTCATCCCCCACATACAACACCCAGTGCTCACCCCAACAAGTGCCCTCCTTAAGCCCTGTCACCATCTAGCCTATCCCTCCACCCCCCTCTAGCAACCCCTAGTTTGCTCTCTATCATTCAGAGTCTCTTATGGTTTGCTTATCTCTCTCTCTTTTTTCCCTTCCCATATGTTCATCTGGCTTTTTTCCTAAATAAAAGTAAATGTATTTTTTAGGCTGTCTAATCTGTGTTTAAATCCTGGCTATGTAAACCTAGACAGGCTAACTTCTCTGAGGCTCAGCTTCCTCGTTTGAAAATGGTGATTATAAGAACTACTTCCAGGACCGTTGTATGTATGGATTAAACAGTTCAGTGTAGTGGCAGCTGTTTTGCCCAGACCACTCTTTCAGGACCCTCCCTCCCTTGCTGCTGACTGTTCACAACTGAGCCCCTTCCAGAACCTGCCTTCCCCAATTATACTGCCTCCCCAGAGTCAGTGGGTGACCCATAACTTCTGGTGTGTGGAGAGGCAGGGCACAAAGGCCTGGGGCTGGCCCCTTGCCTCAATTTAGGGCAACTCTGAGAGAGCATCCCAACTCTAGAAGCTCCTGGGTTGGGGCAGGCTGGCTGAGGCCTCTGCTGCCCTGGCATCACCACTCCACTTCCTCCTCTGCCCAATACCACGTCCTCATCTCTCTCAGGTATTGGTGCTGAGGTCACCTCCCAATGAACCTTCATCCTAGAGTCTGTTTCCTGACCTACAACAGCTAATGTTTACACAATGTCTGACACATAGTATGCATTCAATAAATTCTTTCCCGGGTTCCTACTCACCTCATGTGTATCCTACAGCAATGTCTCATCACGTGAGAGCTTGTTGGGCCTCTGACCACCTCTGTCTCATCAAAATTTAGCAATCTCATGTCTCAATGCCATGGAGAAGCATCTTGTTAAAAGCTGGATAGTCATGGGTTGGTGCCTCTTTTTACCTGGATGGAGGCTGTATAATCTCCAAGGCACACTAAGCATTCAGAGCGTGAGCCTGATTCCAGAGGAGGCCTAGTTACACCACGTAGGTAGTTGCCTACGGGCCGGGACATAAAAGGCTTTCAGTGAATGTTTGCTATTGATGACGTAAGGCTCCTACTGACCCTGAAGAATGGTCCCTTCAGTTTTCAGAATTCCAAATAGATGGAATTCACAAACTAGACACAGACACTCTCTTAACACTGAGTGCTTTGAGAACTTCACAACATTTGGAATTTCTGCACCATCAGCAACATGCCTGAAAAATCTAAGCACCATGGCCTAGCAGCACACAGCCCTGCACCCTGAGGACCTTGCTGGCAGGGCCTGTGTCCAGCCCAGGCTGAGGACTGTGTAGCCAGGAGGGAGATGCTGTTTAAGGCAGCCCTCTGCCTTCTCCTGGGCGCAGGCTCTGGGCTTTGCACAAAAGCTAATGAGCTGTTCTACCCACTGGTCACTGCCCGGCAGGAGCAGGGCCATAAGAGCCCTTGATTCTCCACTGTATTGGCAAGTAATATGAAGATGGCCTTTGATTTCTAGAAAGATGCTCTAAAGCCAATGGCATTAGCCTGTTATTTTAAAGGCATTGTGGTATTCTTCTGTTGAGGAGTATCTCTAAGCATGTCCCTTACCTCAAGTCACTACACCTCCAAAAGTAACCATTATCCTGATTTCTAAAAGCAGGGATTATTTTGCCTGGTTTTTGATCTTTTTATATATGGAATTATACAGGGTATATTCAGTAGTGTCTGTCTTCTTTTGCCCAATATTATGTTTGTGAGATTCATTCATGTTGCTGAGTTATAGTTTCTCCATTCTCATCACCATATAATATTCCATTCCACAACTTTTTTTTATCCATTTTACTGTTAAGGAGCATTTTCATCTCATTGGCTGTAAATTAGTCATGTGCAGAATCTCATTTGCAAAGAAATATAGGAAAAGAAATCTCATTTGCCAGGAAATATAGTATGTTATCTACAACAAAATCAGGGTATAGTTACTAAGGAAGAGGGAAGAATAAATATGGTATAGGCAAATAATTATCTCTATTACCACATAACTTCCTCCCTAAAATGTTTAGATTGCCTGCAGGTAGTGGGAATATGGAAGGTAATGGGTGTTCTTCATTAAAAAAATGTTGAGAGTGCTTGGGTGGCACATGTCGGCTAAGTGACCAACTCTTGGTTTCAGGTTGTGATCTCCAGGTCCTGAGATGGAGCACCGCCCAGGGCTCTGCGCTTAGTGTAAGGTCTGCTTAAGACTCTCTCTCCTTCTCCCTCTGCCTGTCCCACCCTTCTCACTCTCTCTCTCTCTAAAACTAAATAAATAAATCTTAAAACATTTTTTTGTCTACTGTTTTATATTAAATATATTACTGTTCTAATTACTCACACAGAAATATAATAAAAGCTAACTTTATTGATGATCTGCCACATGCTAGCCTGCTCTAAACAGTCTAATAGACTCAAAGCAAGTCTTGGAGGTAGGTGCTGCTGTTCTCTCCATTATATACATGGGGAAACTGAGGCACAAGGCAATTAAGTGACTTGCTCAGTGTCATCCATTTAGCAAGTGTTAGAGCCAGTGTTCAAATCCAGGGAATCTACCTGATGGTTTGTCCTTCACCTCAATGTTGTATTGCCCTTCCCAAAGATTAAACAGGAAAATAAAAAAGAACCCAAGTGCTGCTAAAGATGACAATACCATTCTCACTATTTTCACAAATATAAGAGCTACAATTGTAGTACCTTTCATATTATTTTGATGTGCTCTCTATCGGGTGAGATTGCTGACTGCAGGCCTCCTGCACACACCACTAGAAAGGAACCATGCCCTCCTGAAATCAACTGTGTCCCCACCCAGGGGGGCAACAGGCCTGGGCTCTGCTTACTTTTAAATGCATTTGACACCCCTGGCAGCTCTGGCCATCATCAATACCACTTAACATATTTCCAAGGAGTCTGGTATGTTTGGGAGTGCCTCCTCGCCTCAAACTAAATTGGCCAATCCACAGGGTGAGTGCCCGAATCTCTGCTAGGCTGGTTTGAACCTGTTCTGTGTACATAAGAATGAAAAATATTAGACATCTGTCACTTTATCCAATTAAGTCCTACTTTTAGCTTATTAATAGAACTAAGAGCCTAACCTAAGTCACCTGACTCCTTCAATAGATGCTATTTCAATGGATTTTGCAGTCCCTCTGATACCAATATCCTTATATCTGCCTTCTTGTTTCTTTAAGTAATTGCATTAAATAAAATCTCATGAGCAGAAATTGCACCAACTCTAACTGGTGACATTTGAGTGTTCCAATGCCTCTAGAAAGCCCTGTTCAGTCTGGCATTGAGCCATCTCCAAATGGAAACCCATTTAAAAACCCATTTTCCTGGCAAGAGACGATGGAATGGAATGGAATGGAATGGAATGGAATGGAATGGAATGGAAACTACACTAGTGTGATATTAAAGAGACCTAGGGAAAAAAAAAGAGGCCTAGGATCTGACAAAGGTAAGAGTTTGTTTGCTAGAATCCCGGGTCAGGCAATGTAAATATTTTTCCTCTTTGGATGTACTATGGATTGATTTGAAGTTAACTTGGTTTAAATTCTGGCAAGTGGAGTTGGTGGTTTCTTATGTTTGGATTTTGTTATCAAAATCTCTAAAAGTAGGGACGCCTGGGTGGCTCAGCGGTTGAGCAGCTGCCTTCAGCCTAGGGTGTGATCCTGGAGACCTGGTATCGAGTCCCGCATCGGGCTCCCTGCATGGAGCCTGCTTCTCCCTCTGCCTGTGTCTCTGCCTCTCTCTCTCTCTCTCTCTCTCTATGTCTCTCATGAATAAATAAATAAAATATTTTTCAAAATCCCTAAAATTATTTTAGTCCTATTATATTTTAACACCCCTGAAGCTAGCATCTTCTAGCTGTAGAAAGCTGTGTTAGCTTTCTACATTAAGAAGCAAGAAAATTCATTACTCTGGGAGTCCTGTAGTTTTTCCACTCGGGATTCTTTTTGGCATTAAGCTAAATTTCATTTTTCACTTATCTGCTCCCTGTTGCTTGGAAAGAAGTTCTAGATTCTCCTCAGGACGCTGACTTGTTTTCCCTTGCTCCTCAGGGTCATCGGGCTCCCTTTGCCCCACTCAGATTGACCTTCCTGAACACCTGGCCACGCCCCTGAATTTGGGCCACAGGCTTGAGTGGGAAAGAATGACCATTAAACATTTATGAGTCTGGCAGGCACTTTCACTCAAATATCCAATTAAAACTCCAGAACAAATCTCTAGGTCTGGCATTCTTTCAGATAAGGCAACTGGCATTCCAAATAATTAACTAACTTTCCCTAGGTCTCAGGAAGCCAGACCCTGGACTTGGAACCCGGTTTCATAATGGCCTTCTCCCCTGTCTCTCTAAAACTACCAATTTGTTCTGATCCAAGAGATGCAACTGCCTCATTAGTATCTCCTGCCTCACTATAAAGATGGAAGAGCTATAATCATCTATGCAAATTCTTACCAAGGGGCTGCCATCCCTTCTGAAAAGAGACCTTTTGAAGATTAAGTGGAGCACTAATAATACCCTGCAAAGTAATTAAATATGATGCATTTCTCCTCCTGGGTCTCTTTGCATTTTAATTGGACAGAAGTTTAAGTCAAGTGAGTGAAACTCTGAGACCTCAGTGAGTCCTGAGAAGCTTTCAGAGGAAATAGGGGTGGGTGGGCTTGATTAACCTTTTAAGGGTCATTTCAATCCTGCTGTGTAAGGAGTTTTAGCCTCCCAGTCCTGGACAGTAGCTCCGTTGCCCACCCTTGCTGCTGCTTCTACCCCTACGGTGAGGCTCCACCTCAGCTCAGGGTCTGGACTTCTGTGTGTTTGTAGCATCCTTGTTCACAGTCCCTCTTCCTCACTTTATGTTCCTAGCTCTTTCCAAAAATATAATTCATAACCAATCATCTTTGACTCCTGTTTCATATTTAAAATAAAATTGTCTATTGTATATCTGCGTATGCCTCACATTATCATGTAATTGCTTGCATGTTCTCTTTCTTCTTCCATTGCACTTGAGGGATTCTTCAAGGGGAGAACCAGTTCTTTCAGCCTTGTCTAACTTCACCAGGCTCACAGAGTTATAGATGCTATTTTTTTTCTGTTTCTTAAATACACCATGCTTCTTCCCACTTCAGGACCTTTGTACTTACTGTACCCTCTGCCTCGAAAGCTGTTCACTTGGTAGGTTCCTTCTCATCAGTAAGTCCCAAGTCAGATGCCACCTCTCTGAGAGACTTCTGTCATTCCCAAAAAGAAGCCACCAACCTTCAGCCACCCATCACACTCATTTGTTTTATTTTCTTCATAGTACTTAATATCTGATGTTATCAGCTTTATTTTGGTCTCTTAAAAAAATCTGTTGTAACTATAGAGAACAGGGACCTTGTCTTGTTTATTACTACCCCCTACCACCTATAACAGCAGCTAGCACTTAGGAAGCAATAAATAAATATTGACATAATACGTGAATGAAGAGTCATACTCAATAAATGTCAGTTGAATGAATGAACAAATGTATTATGGAGTTTGGTTCTCCTTCCTCTGGACACTCACATCCATACATTTCACACAGCAAAGTTACTATCTCCCCTGTGTTGCAGTTGTCCTATTTCTCTGGGTAGACCAGGAGCCGAAATAAATTTATCTGTGTATTTTTCCTACCACCAGCAGAGTGCCTTTCTCATTGTCATTGCTCAGTAAATGTCTGAATCACTCCTACCATTTTCTGATGTTTAATTTAGCCTGAGAATGCCATATGGGTTCTTACCCATGATGCAGCCAACCTGGTACTCTGTCTTTATGGTAAGTGTGTTCATGGATGTGATAATCATTGCACAGGAAGAGAAGGTGTGCTGTATGGCCAAATCCTTCTAGTCACCCTTCTGTGTCTTAGAAACGTGCTGCGAGCTGTCATGACAGCAATTTGCCCATAGATAGAATAGTCTACAATGTCAATTGTCTCGTCTCCAATAATATTGTATTGACACTTTGAGTTTCAACAGCACATCTTTAAAGATATCTTTAAAGGACAGCCTCAGTGATGCCTGGAACCCTGGACTCCACTGTGACTTAGCAATCAAATCCATCTATAACTGGAACTTGGGGGATGCCTGGGTGGCTCAGCGGTTGAGCGTCTGCCTACGGCCTAGGGCATGATCCTGGAGTCCCGGGATTGAGTCCCACATCGGGCTCCCTGCATGGAGCCTGCTTCTCCCTCTGCCTATGTCTCTGCCTCTCTCTGTGTTTCTCATAAATAAATAAACAAAAATCTTAAAAAAAAAAACCTGGAACTTGGATTATTTTCCCACTAATGCGTTTGTTAACTTGTACTTAGGCCAAAATTCATCTGCTATTTTTACTTTGCATAGTTTATACCTCTTATTCTCACATATCACTCCCTGTAAAAATTCAGTATCATTTTCAAATTTAGAGATTTTGCTGTGCACTCTCTTTTCCAAAATATAATAAATCATTAAATCAGATTGGCCTACGATTGATTCCTCAGGAAATACCACAATATACATTATTACCCTATTTGATAATGTTTCTTCCCTATTACCTTGATATTATTCTTTATCCATAATAAATCCCTCTGCTGAATCCTGGGGTAACCCAATTAAGCTATTGGTGTGAACAAATTTCAAAGATTTTTTCAAGAATAAAATGCATTCATGATTTCCCCTTTCCCTATACACTTATTTTCCTTTGAAAGAATTTCATAGATCTGTCAAACATGATTTATTCTTACAAGCCAAGTTGGTTTTTCTCAAAAAGACAAATATGACAAATAATCTTTTCTTTCTTTCTTTCTTTCTTTCTTTCTTTCTTTCTTTCTTTCTTTCTTTCTTTCTTTCTTTCGAGAGCATGCACACACACACACACAAAAAAGAAGGAGGAGGAGTGGAGAGACAGAGGGAAAGGGAGGGAATACCAAGGAAACTCCATACCAGCATAGAGCTCGAGGTGGGGCTCGATCCCATGACCCTGACCCAAGCTGAAATCAAAAGTTGGAAGCTTAACTGACTGAGCCACCCAAGTGACCTGGTAGTCCTGTTTTTAATTCACAATTCCACTAGTGTGTGGATATCTCCCTTTTAGAGACTTGATCCACTCCCTTATTCCTTCAGACCAGGCAAATAATGATTAAGTCTATACCTCAATTTTCAGACCTTTTTGCTAACATGGGAAGCAGGTACAATAGAACATTTTTTAAAAAATCACTGGGCCTACCTTGTTATTTTTAAAAATTATTTACTTTATAATAAACATTGCTATTAGTAAATGTGCACATTTAGCTATTAGTAAATGTGTGGCAAAATCAGAAAAAATCTAATCAAAATCACCATGTTTTCAGGACGCCTGGGTAACTCAGTCTGTTAAGCAACCAACTCTTGGTTTTGGCTCAGGTTGTGGTCTCAGATCATGAGATTGAGCCCCGGGTCAGGCTCTGCTCTCAGCAGGGAATCTGTTTGAGATTCTCTCCCTCTCCCACTGCCTTCCACCCATGTACACACACACTCTCTCTCTCAAATAAATAAACAAAATATTTTTAAAAATCATCATGTTTCCAGCACCCATTGAAATAGTTCTCAGAGGGTTCATTTCCTTTTTCTTTTCTCTTTTTTCTGGATTTGCCACCTAATTGATCCTGTCATCATCTTCTCATCCAAATATTGTTACAGCTCCTTCCTTAGGTTTTATATATATATTTTTCCTTCCTTCCCTAACTCACTAACTCTGTATTTAGTTTCATTGCTTATAGCCAGTAGTTCATAGTAATGAATTTAAGCTTGAATACTCATGTAGCCTCTACTTTATGGTCATCAATATCACTATTAACGAGTTTTAAATGGACTTTAGTGCATTATTCCTTTTTTAAGAACTTGAAATGCTGTAACTCTAAAAGAAGTTTAAACCCATCTATTATTCTCTAGCATACTTCTTTGAACAATTTAAGCAAATAAAACATTTAATCTTTTTCCTTTATTCTGCTCTCTCTGATAGACCCAGTACTCTTGGTTTGTTAATAAGACAAATAAATTCTCTTTTGAAAGACGTGATGGTGGTGTACTTGTGCTTGGAGTCATGACTAGAAACTCTAAGCTTCCAAGTGACAATTTTAGAGAATGCTCCTTTAACCTTCATTAATTGCAAAATAAACAGATCTATGAAGCTAAACCTCCAGGAGTAGATGTTCAAAGCTTTTTAGTGTTTTTAAGTCATTGAATACAATCTTTGAGTGGATTTGGTTGTTTGTTTTTCTTTAACAGTTATATTGAGATATAATTCACATACAATAAAATACACTCTTTATGCCACTTCCATAAACAACCACTAATCTACTTTTGTTTCTCTAAATTTCTCTATTCTAGATTTTCATACAAATAGAGTCATATAGTAGTATGTGGTCCTTTGTGACTGATTTGTTTCATTTAGCATAATGATCTAAGGTTTGGCTACATTGTAGCAATGCATCAGTACTTTCATTCATTTTTACTGCCAAATACTATTCCAGTGCATAGATACACCACATTTTATTTGTCCACTAATCATTTTATGGGCACTTGGATTGTTTCCATCTTTTTGCTATTAAGAATTATGCTGCTATAACATTTATGTACAATTTTTCTCTGTGGATATATGTTTTCATTTCTCCTAGGCACATATTTAAGAGTGGAATTGCCATGTCATGTGATAATCTTATGTTTAATCATTTGAGGAAGTGCCAGACTGTTTTCTAAAGTGATTGTGCCATTTTACATTCTCACTAGCAGTGTACAAGTGCTCTTATTTTTTAATGTACTTTCCAATGCTTGTTGTTATCTGACTTTGATTCTAGCCATCCTAGTGAGTGTGAAGTGGGATCTCATTATGGCTTTGATTTGTATTTCCCTGATAATAATGATGTTGAGAGTCTTTATGTGTGCTTATCAGCAATTTGTATGTTTTCTCTGCATAAATGTCTATTCAGATCCTCTACCTAATTTTGAGTGTTTTTATTATTGAATTGTAAGAGTTCATTATATATTTTAGATATAAGTCCTATTATACAAAAGTTTTTAAATTTGTTGATGTGCACTTTACCTATTTTGTTGATGTTGTTGTTCTTGCTTTTGACATCATATCTTAGAGACCATTGCCAAACCTAAGGTTGTAAAGATATGCCCATATGTTTTCTTCTGAGAGTTTATGGTTTTTGTTCTTACATTTATGTTTGATCCATCTTGACTTAATTTTTATATATGTTGTAAAATAAAGGTCCATTTTCATTCTTTTACATATGATTATCCAGATGCCCCCCAACACCATTTGTTGAAAAGACTATTCTTTCCCTATCAAATGGTCTTGACAACCTTGTTGAAAATCAGTCAACTATAGATGTATGCATTTATTTCTGGACTCTCAATTCTATTCCATTGATTTGTGTCTACCTTGTGACCATACCATATTGTCTTGATTACTGTTGTTTTGTAGTAAATCTCGAAATTGAGAATGTAAGTCCTATTTTATTTTTCCTTTTCAGAATTATTTTGGCTATTCTGGGTCCCTTACAACTCTATTTGAATTTTATAATCAGCATGTCAACTTGCAAAAAGAAGTCCTTTGGAATTCTGTTAGAAATTGCATTGGCTCTATAGATCAGTTTGTGGACTATTACATTGTAACAATGTTAATTTTTCTGACTTATGGACGTGGGAATACTTTCCCATTTATTTAGCTTTTATTTAATTTCTTTCAAGAATATTTTTAATTTTCAGAGTATGAGTTTTGTACTTCTTTGTTAAATTTATTTCTAAGCATGTTATTTTTCAGATGCTATCATAAATGGATATTTTTCTTATTTTCATTTTTAGATTGATCATTGTATATAGAGACAATTGATTTTTATGTTTTAATCTTGTATCTTGCAACCTGGATGGATAAATTCACTCATTAGTTCTCAAAGATTTTTATTTATTTATTTATGTATATCAGAGAGAGAAAGAGAGGCAGAGACACAGGCAGAGGGAGAAGCAAGCTCCATGCTGGGAGCCTGATGTGGGACTCGATCCTGGGACTCCAGGATCACGCCCTGGGCCAAAGGCAAGTGCCAAACCGCTAAGCCACCCAAAGATCCCCTCACTCATTAGTTCTAATAATTTTTTAACACTTTCTATATACAAGAGTATGTCACCTGTGAATATAATTTTGTTTGTTCTTCTATAATCTGGATGCCTTTTCTTTTCTTTTTCTTTTTTTTGCCTACTTTCATCCATATTTATAAGAGATACTGCCCTATAGTTTTCTTTTCGTGTTTGTCTGATTTTGGTATTAGAGTAATATTGACCTGATGGAATGATTTGGGAAGTGTTCCCTCCTCTTCTGTTTTTTTGGGAGAATTTGTGAAGAATTTGTGAAGAATTTGGATTTATTCTTCATCGAATGTTTGGTAGAATTCAGTAGTGAAGACATCTGGGCCTTGGTTCTACTTTGCAGACATTTTAGGGAGTTACTGATTTGATCTCCTCACTTGTCATAGTTCAATTCCAATGATTGTCTGTAAATGTTGGCAGCAGATGCAATTCATCTACACTAGGGTTGTGAACCACAATGAGTGTGGCTGGCTGCAAGACTTGGAAGGAAAAAAAAAATCAGTCAGGGGTCAGCAACTTGTGAATCAATATGAGCCAGAATGTGCATTAGCAGAGAAGTCAGGACCAGCCCTGAAACAGAGCCAGTAGGACAGCAGATCCCAGAGGGAGGAGAAGAACCAGGAGGTATGTAAATCTGGGAAGGGGGAAAAAAGAGCAATAAAAGAAGACGCAAACTAAGGTTTAGGAGGAAAGATCAGAGCCCAGCAGTGAGAATGGAGATATTGCCTGGTACTGCACCACCCTCAGCTGCAACCCAGGAGTTTTTCTGAGCATGTAGTGAACTGGAACCATTCCCTAAGCTTGATGCCCTGAGATTCAAGAATGCAGACATGTGGGGGCTTTCTGACCACATTGGGGAATGAGAGAAGAGGAGAAATGAAGTAGCAGGAGAATTCTAAAATGATCTGTATAATCCATTCAAGACATATCCTAGACCCCAACCCCTTTAACTATGACAGAGAACTACCAAAGAAAACAATTAATTTTTAAAAAATATTTTATTTATTTATTCATGAAAGACACAAAGAGAGAGAGAGAGGCAGAGGGAGAAGCAGACTCCCCACAGGGAGCTTGATGTGGGACTCAATCCTGGGACACTGGGATCACTCTCTGGCAGATGCTCAACCACTGAGCCACCCAGGCATTCCAGAAAACAGTTTAATTTAATATTAGTATATATAATTTAAAATCCATTCTCAAACCATACATGACTATACCAAACAATGCACAATTAGACTGACATTTTATACGTCCCAGAAGCGAGAAATTATTTTCTCATATTTTGGAATATAAAAGCTGAGCCATTATTCCAAATAATTCTCTTCCAAAAAGCAGGGTAACATGAGTCTATTAAATAAATAAAAGAAGTAAAATGGAAAATATTTCTGATCACATATTTGATTAAAATATTTAGTATTGTGTATCTAGAAAAAAGACAATCCCTTGAGGAATACAAATTCCAAGTAAGATGGGGTTTATTTTAAAGAGAGAAAGCCACAGCTATGCTAATAATCCCTTTTAAGATTTGTGGATAACATGAGACCCACAGTAGTATCTAACATAAACATGTAAGGAGATTTGAGAGAAACACAACAAAAATAAACTGTGAGAATCACCCCTACAAAGTTTTCTCCACCCTCTGGCTCTTTTTGCATCTGAAGGAAAGGATACAAACTCCAAGAAAGTAGAAAAAGATAAAAAGAAGAATCAGACAAGTGAATCTGTAAACTATCTCCTTAAAGTAAACACCAAATTAATTGATAGATGTAGAGATAGACTGATGATTTGATTTGTTATTAAATTAGTCAGGACTCTTTTAGTTTAAAGTCTGGAAAACCAACACAAATAAGCTTAGCTCCAAAGGTAGCTTGTTGGATCCTATTAGATGCAAAGTCTAAGGGATGAAATGGAACTGGAGGCTACCCATCACTTTCTTGCTCCTTCCATCTCTTGGCTCTGACTTTTTCTTCTTCTCTGAAGGTCACATATCTGTCACACACCCGTAATTGAGACTCTAACAATTTTTTTCACTACTGTGTCTGCAGTAACCTCTTGAACAATTTGTATTCTGCAGGTTATTCTCCACATTATCATTAGAATTGCCTCTCTGAAATGCAATTCTGGTCATGACACACTCCTGTTTATACCCTTCTGTTACCCCCAGGACAAAACCCAATGACCCAGGCACATAGCTGCAATGTGATTTATGGCTTGGCCTCTAGGTACCTCACCAGCTCTTTCTTGCCACTTACCTTGCACTGCATATACTAATCACTGAACTAATCAGTGTTCCTCTCTCATGACATGCCCTTTTACATCTTCATGGCTTTGCACACACTGTGCCTTGACCCAAAATTCCCTTCATTTTTTGGTTTCCACTCCCTATCCAATGAACACTCATTCTCTAAAGACACTGTCTCCTTTAGAAAACTGATGAATCCTTCAGGCTGGTTTGGGTGTCTCTGCTAGGCACATCCAAGCACCTTGAACTTAGTTTAATTATATCACTTTATTGTAATTTTCTCTCCTCTTCTAGCAAACAGTAATTTCTCTGAAGACAGGGTTCTTGTCTCAGCATAATATCCTGGGAAGAAGAGACCCATAATAAATATTTTAAAAACATAAATGATACTCTAAAAACCATACAGAAATCTAAAGCCCAGGAGGCTAAATACAGACTCAGTCTTTCAGAAAATTGAATAAATAATATATGGAGCAAATTTGAAAAATATTTCATGGGACACAGAAAATTGATAAAGAGATAAAAATGAAATAATGAAATTGAGTATCATAGATATAGAAAGCATTTTGGCCTGTTGTTTCTCATCTCCCAGGTGTATTTTTCCTTTTAGAAATCTTTCATCCCATACCTAGTGTGGCTATCAATCATTTGACCATGCCCCCCATCTCTGCTGTGAGAATGGTCATGTAACTCAGGCTGACCACCTTACTCCCTTAGACCTGGAAATGGAGCCAGTGAACCAAGAATAGGAACGTGCTCCCTTGATCTTGCCTGACTCAATAGGGCCAATTAGCATTTTTATGAAGGGTCAGTATGGGTCTCTTTTGGAATCTTGAATCAAGAGCTGCCAGGGGGCATTTCTGCTGTCAAGTAAAGCAAGCCCACCTGAGAACTAAGCCAAAGTAGAAAAGGGATTGCTGAAAAGTAGAGAGATGGCCTTTGACTTACAGTTTTGAACCATTGCATCCCAACATATATGAAATCAGATTTCACAATCAAACTCACAATCATGTGAGATCTAACTTTAAAAAAAAAATCATTTATTTATTTTAGAGAGAGAGAGATTGAGAGTGGGGAGAGGCAGAGGGAGAGGGAGAGGGGCAAGCAGGGTCCTCGCTGAGAGTGGAGCCCTACTGATGGGTCTTGATCACAGGACCTGGAGATCACAACCCCAGCTGAAATCAAGAGTCAGTCACTCAATGGACAGCACCACCCAGGCACTCAGTGAGACCTAAGTTTTTATTCATTTGTAATCATGGGACAAAGATTGGTAACTGGAAGTGAAATATAGTATGTGTCAAGCTCTGAAATGTAGAACTGTCTGAGTTGAGGCGTAGTGAGAATTCTGTTCCTACCTGAGTACTGAACATCTGGGTTACAAGGTAGACGCAAATTAGACTATCATCTATTGTAGTTTGGAAACTTGACCACATGCCTCCTGTGGCTAGTGCTTTAGTGGCAGCAGAAAATGTCAAGATATTGGAGTTAGTGAATGACTTTTTGATGCTTTTAATAATATCAAGAAAAATAGCCTTCATTAAACAGTTAAACATATAATTAGCATATGTTCCAGCAATTCATTCCTAGATACTCTAAAGGATATGAAAATATGTTCACAAAAACCTGTATATGAATGTTTGTAACAACATTATTCATAATAGCCAAGAAGTAGAAATAATCCAAATGTCCATTGACTGATGAGTGGATAAACAAAATGTATATGCAAACAGTGAATATTATTCAGCAATAAAAAGAAGTGAAGTACTAATGCATGCTCTAACATGGATGAACCTTGAGAATATTATGCTGAATAAAAGAAGCCAACCATAAAGGACCATGCAGTGTATGATTTCATTTATATGAAATGTCCGCAATGGGGAAATCTATAGAGGAAGAATGTAGATTAGTAGTTTCCAGGGCTGGGAGGATGGAGTATTGGGAGCTGAGAGAGTGGGGTTTCTTTCTGGGGTAATGAAAGTGTTTTGGGATGCTTGGGTGGCTCAGTGGCTGAACGTCTGCCTTCAGCTCAGGGCAGGATCCTGGAGTTCCGGGATCGAGTCCCACATCAGGCTCCCCGAGAGGAGCCTGCCTCTCCCTCTATCGATGTCTCTGCCTCTCTCTGTGTGTCTCCATGAATAAATCAATAAAATCTTTAAAACCAAAATGTTTTAAAATTGATGTGGCAACAGATGTACAACTCTGTCAATATACTAAAAGCCTTTGGTGTGTATGCTTGAAATGGGTGAATTATGTGTTATGGAAATGATAATCTTAATGAAGTTTTTGTTTTGTTTTGTTTTTAAGTGCGAGCTCTGGCCTCAACAACAGGCAGAAAGATGATACCATATGGCTTTACTGAGAGGCCCTTTCTGCCTGTAACCTGCAGTCTCAGATACCCAAGAGTCAGCTACTCATACACATTGGAGTAGTCTAAGAGTGCTATGCGGTACTTGAAGCTGAAGCTAACATTAGTGAGAGTAAAAACAGAAGATGAGGAGTATGGTGGAAGATAAGACTGGCAAGGGTAGAAGCTTGACCCCTGATCCTTACTCAGACACTTCCTGCTGTTACCTCTCTGCTGGACAAAAGCAAGAATAATTCCACTGCTAAGAGAGAACCACAGGATGTAATCCAGAGGAATATTATGGGTCTTGGGGTTTTGGGCCACACTGAGGGACAGAAGGTAGGAAGAGTACAGTTAAACCAAGGACTAGGGGGATGGACAGACAAAGCCTATGGCAAAGAGAAAAAGTCACTAGGCTCAGGGATTAGGTTCAAGAATCATGATCCTGCCAGATCTCTGGTTTTGGTTACTAGTTCTTAGAGTTGATGATGCAAAAGAAGTATGTTGCCACGGCGGGGTGTTTGCTCTTTCTGCCTGCAATATAGATATATACTATAGAGTGGAGACTGGAAGTTGGTTTCCCATTTTCAAATAAGAGCTTTTGTTGAAATTTTCTGTTTTATCTCATATATTGGAATATTGAATATGTTGGGGGTAGCTATATTTCTTATTTATCCATAGGTTGCTAAATGATGAGTCATCTGGACCTGAAATCCTGGTCTTTAGAGTATTATATGCTAATTGGATGAATTTTGGAATTTCTTCTTTTGAGGAGGAAGAAAGTGTGTATTCATTTGTGAAAGAGGAACTTGTGTTGTCATAGGGAGGGACACTTTTAAAAATGAATGTACAGGGGAGCTTGGGTGGCTCAGTTGCTTAAATGTCTGACTCTTCATTTCGACTCAGGTCATGATCTTAGAGTTGTGATATGGAGCCCCACATTGGGTACACTGGGTGTCGAGCCTGCTCAAAATTGCCTCTGCCCACCTGAGTGGCTCAGTCAGTTGAGCGTCTGAATCTTGGTTTTGGCTCAGAGGGTGATCTCAGGGTTGTGGGATTGAGCCCCATGTCAGGCTCTGTGCTCAGTGTGAAGTCTCTCCTTCTCTCCCTTTTCCTCTGCCCCTCTCTCTGCTCTCTCTCTCTCAAATAAAATAAACTTTAAAATTAAAAAAAAAATTATCTCCTTCCCTTTCCCTCTCCCCTCCCCATCCTTCTCTCTCTAAAAAGGAATTTGAATGTATAGAAATAAGTGTGTGTGTGTGTGTGTGTGAGAGAGAGAGAGAGAGAGAGAGAGCGAGAGTGTGTAGTATGCTCAGTAGTTTAGACATGGAGCATAATTTTTCTATTTTGGAGCAGCCTGACCAACATCTGGTGGGCATATGATACATGCCCTTCCATACTCTGGTCATAGGTGCATCGCATTTAAGGCAATTAGGATCATTATTTTGGTAGAATTTATATACTTTCTGGGGGAGAAAAGATTCCCTTCTCCTTATGATATCTCAATTAACCTGTAAACTTGAAGCTACTGGGAGCTATTTTTGCTCCCATTTTTCAGAGAATCTGCCAGAGAAAGAATCTAATAGAGAGGAAAGGCAAGAAAACAAAGATTGATATATATTTTGTTCTTTATGGCATCCTCAGCAGTAATAACAGTGTCTGGCACATAATATTCAGTAAATGTTTGTTGAATGAATAAAATCAGAACTGAAAAATAGGGAGAGAGAGAGAATGATGGTAACATGGTTTGAACTTTGGGCTCCAGTTGTGCCAACTGTACTCCTTCAACTTCCCAAGTACATTAGTCAATAAATTCCCTTTATTTTTTAAATCAATGTGGCAGATATTAAAAATTGACTCACCTTAGTAAGACTCCAAGGCCATACTAGCATGATTTTGTGTACTCCAGAGGCTAGAAAACTAAAGTCCACATTACTCAGATGCCTTTGCTGGTGATGTGCACTCACCAAATAGATGTATCTGAATGAGATTTGAAAGGGGGATACTCACAGTATCATGGAGGGGCTCTCCTGGCAGGACAGTGGCAGAAGCATTTTGATACTTATGACAGAAGCTCTGATGTCTGGTTAGTCCCTAGCTCTGTGATCAGCAAGGATGGCAGCAATTTCCTGGTCTGGCAGCTTTCATGATCATGATAGAAGCAGCAAGTCTTCATCTAAGTTAACAGTGATGTAGCTGCTGAAGCAGTAGCTTCACTGAGGCAATTTTATTTTATTTTTTTAAAGATCTTATTTACTTATTCATGAGGGACACAGAAAGAGAGACAGAGGGAGAAGCAGGTTCCCTCTGGGGAGCCCGATGCAGGACTCTATCCCAGGACCTGGGGATCACTCCCCGAGCCAAGTGCAGACACTCAAGGCAGAGGGAGAGGGAAAAGTAAACTCTTGGTTGAATGAGGAGCCTGACATGGGGCTTGATCCCAGAACCCGGGATCATGACCTGAGCCAAAGACAGATGTTTAACCAACTGAGCCACCAGGGTGCCCCTGAGGCAGATTTTAGATGTAGCTTCAGGAGTTGTTCTCAAAGTCCAGCCTGTTACTACAAGTCTTTTGATCATTCTGTAGGAAGTTAATAGTCTTTAGTAAATATTGCTCTCCTTAAACTGGCTCAAGTGGACTGTTTTCTACAAGGAAACTCTAGTCACTACAACAAATTTGATTTTCTGTCAGTAGCAACTGCAAGAGTCCAGCAAAATTTTGTAGAAATTCTGAAGGTAAAAACCACAAAGGAGCAGAAATAATTAAACTAAGAGAAAATTTCCAAGTATATAAATAAGGGAAATGGTATTATCAGTGAAAAAAAAATAACAGACTGGCCTCAGACCTTTGTACAACACCAAATATCACGAAACAATAAAGCAATATCCATAGAAACTTGAGGGTGGGAATGTTGCCATTTATGTGTAATGTCAAACAAATGGCATTCTCAGATGTAAACAATCTCAGAGTCAGACCATTTATATGCCCTGTCTCAAAAATTTCTCAAGATGGGCTTTCTTGCAGAGAAAGCGAAACTAAAGAATAAAAAATAAAAAATAAAAAAAAAGAATTTGTAACAGAAACAAAAACAAAACCTACTGACATTAAATAAAACCAAGTAGACATATAAAAATAAAATTCATAAATATAAAAGTGAGTGCAACACAAAAACAAACATGAAGAAGATTTATGATTTTTTAATAGGAAGGTATATCTATTATGACTCTTTGCAAGCTGTAGAAATGAACTCTGAGCAAAGACAAGAATTCATCAGAGGGCTCTGGGGTAGCCACAGAATCAAAAGAAAAAGGCGGAATCATCAAGTATCAGAAAGGAGAGGAATCAGAGCAAGTCCAGGGATCCAGAAGAAACTAATGGACAATCTCAAGTCATTGAGGCTGAGATGCCCTGCTACAACCATTATTGGCTTTTTCAGGTGAAAGCAAAGTGTTTCTGGTTTACTCTGATCATTTAGAATGTGGGAAAGAGCATTTTAGAAAATGTCACTGTGAAAATGTCAATGTTCTGTCACTGTGTTCTGGTGCCTGAGACTGTAGCATTTTGTCCCATGTGTATGTGGAGCAGCACTTACATCTAGGATCCCCATGCAATCATGTCAGCCATTGTCATTCTTCAAGACTGTGGGGATATTTTCAGCCTTCTAGCAGGCTTTCCCTCACATTTCATTGGTCAGAATGGCATCATATTCCCATTCCTAAACCAATTAATGCAAGGAGAATGGAATTATTTAGCTTTGGGTTTAGTCTAATTAAAATTCACCCTCGGGTACTGGGGAGGAGTTCAGTCTCCTTGAGGCACATGGTTGTCTTATAACTTTAAAATAGAAAAGGCATTGTGTTGAGCAAGTAAAAACAGCTGTTGGGTAAGCCACAAACAGTGGCATTAGTATCTGAAATTCCCTCAGGGAACAGTATTGCCTTTGATTTACTATTTTAATAGGGGGAGGGAACTCTAGTATCTTCCATTTTGTTCTTCTTACCATAATAGGGAAAATATCTGGGAATTTTTGCCAGTTGTTGAGAATATTCTATTCAACACAGGAACTGGAAAAAATCCACAGAATGCATAGGTTTAGAGTTTGTGTCAAACTTCATTCATTTTACCCGACCCAGGTATATCCTTACTCTGATAGGTAAGTCTCAGTGAATTTCTGTGTGCCATAAATTACTGTCAGCTCAGAGCTAATGTCTAAAAGTTTCCAAAAGCCATCCTCTTAAATGACCTTTAAGAATATTTAGGGGTGGGGATCCCTGGGTGGCTCAGCGGTTTGGCCCCTGCCTTTGACCCAGGGTGGGATCCTGGAGTCCCGGGATCGAGTCCCATGTCAGGCTCCCAGCATGGAGCCTGCTTCTCCCTCTGCCTGTGTCTCTACACCTCTCTCTCTCTCTCTCTCTCTCTCTGTCTATGTCTATCATGAATAAACAAATAAAATCTTTTAAAAAAAAGAATATTTAGGGGTGAAATCAAAGAATCATCTTCTACTGTTATGGTACTAGTCTCTGCTCAAGCAAGATGCTGTAGATCTGCAGTTTCAGCTCTGGAAATTGGGTGAGGAATCATGACTCTCTATTTTCTTGGCTCAGATCAGACCCTATTCAGCTTACCTAGGGTATTTTGATTACACAAATTAAGTAAGACTTTAGTGAGAAACATACAGAGACATAGCTAGAGATCTCTGAAAGTGAAATCATTCTGATTATGGAGTTGGTCTTCCTGCCTATTGTAATCATGCACACTTTGCCTCTGGTTGTTGATGGAGGCTTTCTCACTTCTGCAATCCCAAGATTCTCCCTTCTCAAATGAAACTAGGGAACATATTTCAATTGCAACATTTCCCAATAGCAATTTTGACATTCAGAAAATAGTGAAGCATTAAAAGAAAAAGGACACTGGAATTTCCCTCAGAAATACAGATCTTAAGGTCTTGGGGAAAGAATAGTCATTCCAGTCCTTCTTGGGGCAACAGTTATGGGTATATAAGCAGGACACTCATAATGGATTTATTCCAGCATTCCTATCTCAAGGAGTCATTAATTTCCTTCCTATATCTATGCCAAGTGATTTTTGGCATCTCCACTTTCTTTAATGAGGGCCAATGTTGGAGCCTGATTTGCTTTATCCATCCCAGTTAGATCCCCAACTGCTTGAGCCAGCACTTTGAATGTAGTGCTCCTGGTAAGTGCATCCACACTGACAAATTCAGTCCAATCTAAAATTATATTTCACTCTTCTTGGTTGTATGCTTTCAAAATATATTCCGCAAAAATGTCAACAGTAGTTTCTTTTTTTTTTTTTTTAAAGTAGCAAATCTTCTGCAATCCTTACAATGTAAAAACCTTCTCTTGGCAAAAGCAGAGTCCTGGCCAACCATATGAGGCAGATGTTATTGCCTGTTCATGTCTCTTATGTGCTCACTGCAACATTAATTGAAGGACTCATTGTGTTTGTTTATTATTTTAAAAAATTTTAACTTGAGTACAGTAGACACACAGTATTACATTAGTTTCAGCTATACAACATAGTGATTCAACACCTCTGTATGTTATGCTATGCTCACCCCAAGTGTAGCAACCATCTAGCACCATTCAATGCTGTTGGATTATCATTGACTATGTTCCCTATGCTGTGCCTTTTATCTCCATGACTTATTCATTCCATAACTGGAAACCTGCATCTCCCACTCCTCTTCAACTATTTTGCTTATCCTCTCAACTCTCTTTCCTCTGGCAACCATTAGTTTATTTTCTGTATTTATAGGTCTGGTTCTGCTTTTTGTTTATTTACTTATTTGTTATGTTTTTTAGATTCCACATATGAATGAAATCACATAGTATTTGTCATCTTAGTCTGACTTATTTCACTTAGCATTATACCCTCTTGGTCCATCCATGTTGTCAAAAATGGCATGATCTCATCCTTTTTATGGCTATGTAATATTCCATCATGTATAGCTCACACACACACACACATATATATATATACCATATATTATAAATATGTATACCACACACGTATATATGCCATATATAATACATGGTGTATATATACCACATCTTCTTTATTATTTGTCTATCAATGGATACTTTGGTTGCTTCTGTACATTGGCTATTCTGAATAATGTTGCAATAAACATAGGGCTGCAAATATCTTTTTAAATTAATGTTTTTGTTTTCTTTGGATAAATCCCCAGTAGTGGATAGTGGAAATCCTAGATCATAGATCTTTCTTTCTTTTTTCTTTCTTTCTTTCTTTTTCTTTCTTTCTTTCTTTCTTTCTTTCTTTCTTTCTTTCTTTCTTTCTTTCTTCTTTCTTTCTTCTTTCTTCTTTCTTTCTTTTTAAAAGATTTTATTTATTTATTCATGAGAGACAGAGAGGCAAAGACACAGGCAGAAGGAGAAGCAGGCTCCATGCAGGGAGCCTGATGTGTGACTCGATCCCGGGACTCTAGGATCATGCCATGGGCCGAAGGCAGGCGCTAAACCACTGAGACCCAGGGATCCTCAATATTTCTATCTTTAATTTTTGAAGGAACCTCCATACTGTTTTCCACAGTGGCTACACTGATATACATTTCCACCAACAGTGCACGAGAGTTCCTTTTTTCTCTATGTCCTCACCAACACTTTTTATTGCTTGTCTTTTCAATTTTAGCCATTCTGACAGGTGTAAAGTGATATCTCATTGTGGATTTGATTTGCATATCACTGATAATTAGTGATGTTGAGCATCTTTTCATGTGTTTATTGGCCATCTGTAGGTCTTCTTTGTAAATATGTCTATTCAAGTCCTCTGCCCATTTTTAAAATTGGATTATTTGTTTCTTTTTTGTTTGTTTTGGTGTTGAGTTGTATAAGTTATTTATATATTTTGGATATTAATCCCCTATTGGATATATCAGTTGCAAATATCTTCTCCCATTTGGTAGATTGACTTTTTGTTTGTTGATGGTTTCTGTTGCTGTATAAAAGCCTTTTATTTTGATGTAGTCCCATAATTTTTTGTTTTGTTTTGTTTCCCTTGGCAGAGGAGACATATCTAGGAAAATGTTGCTATGGCCAATGTCAAAGAAATTACTGCGTATGTTCTTTTCTAGGATTTTTATGGTTTCAGGTTTCATATTTAGGTCTTTAATTCATTTTGAGTTTGTGTGTATAGTGTTAGAAAATGGATGACTTATTGTATTTAAAGTGCCAGGAATGGTGTGGACAAAATATGTTAAGAGCATTCCCCCAAAATCCATTTCCAATGGATAGTGGAAAGTGTTAGAGTAGAAAGTGTTAAAATCACTTAAGAATCCTTTGTAAAATGTATATATCTGCTCCTATCTCCAGGGACAAATCAGAATGGTGCTGGAGATTGGGTTAGGGAGGTAATGCGTATTAGAAAAGCTCTTTAGGGATGCCTGGGTGGCTCAGTGGTTGAGTGTCTGCATTTGGCTTGGGGAGTGATTCCCAGGTCCTGGGATAGAGTCCTGCATCAGGCTCCCCAGAGGGAGCCTGCTTCTCCCTCTGCCTCTCTCTGTGTGTCTCTCATGAATAACTAAATAAAATCTTAAAAAAAAAAAAAAAAAGAATGGGTTGAGTTCCATCTTTGGGTTAACTGTCCAGAACAGGAGCAAGAAACATCATGCCACATCCATCCATCAGTTGACCCAATTAAACAAAAGCAGGAACTGGAAGTTTGAGGATACCATGAGAGTGGAAACCTCCCTGGGACTCTGTAGAAATTGTAAGCAGAATTTTGCTCCCACAAACTAGGTAGTGTGCATTTGAAACAATCTTTTCTGGGGTTTAAAGTCTTGATTTGAAAATCCTGAATAAATGTTAGTAGGTCAATTCTAACTACATATTAAAATAATAATCTGCATTGACCAAATAGTATTCACCTAGGAATCTAAGTGTTTCAAAATTTGGAAAATTATTAGGATATGTTAAGGATAATAAGGAAAATGATCACTTAATGATCACTTAGTGATAGCTGAATGGCATCTGATATAATTAAATACTAATTTCTTTAAGTAAAAAAAGTCTTTAAGCAATATAGAAGGTATATACTTCTTTACTGTGATTTTAAAACAATCTTTTAAACTGTCATGGTTGTACTTTTTGTTAAATACAGTCATATTCTTCTGGAAATTTTATCTAACTTATAAAAAGGCAGAAAACAAATAAGAATTGTAAATTTTAGAAAGTGACAATATTATTAATAGTCATAGATAAAATGATCGAAAATATAGGAGGCCCAAGCTGATTGTGAATAATGTTAACAAGGTAGACCTACATGAATAAAATTGATAGCAATGAACAGGGCTACACCATGTCCCTTTTAAGAAAATTGACCATTTTATTTTATTTTAGACTTTATATATTTATTTGAGAGAGCAGAGCAAGAGAGACAGCACACATGAGCAGAGGTGGGCAGGGAAAAGCAACTCCCCCTGAGTGGGACTCATCTTAGGACCCCGGGATTGCAACCTGCATCGTGAAGGCCGACACTTAACCAAATGAGCTACCCAGGTGCCCTGCAAAGTTAGCCATTTTAAGATGTTGGTATTTCCCAAAGTCAGTTTATAGGTTCATTTCCAGTTGGTTTCTTATTTGTTTGGCTCCTGGAATTTGAAAAGGTGATTTTATTTTACTTTTTAAGATTTTATTCATTTATTTGAGAGAGAGAGACACACACACACACACACACACACACACACACGGAGGGAGAGGGAGAGGGAGCATGAGCAGGGGGAGGGGCAGAAGGAGAGGGAAAACTATACTCTTGGTTGAGTGAGGAGCCTGACACGGGGCTTGATCCCAGGACCCAGGATCATGACCTGAGCTAAAGACAGATGTTTAACCAACTGAGCCACCCAGGTGCCCATGAGAAGGTGATTTTAAAGTTCATTTGGAATGATGAAAACACTGTAATAGCAAAGACAGAGATGAATAATCTGACTATGAGGGGTAATTTATCCTATCAGAATTAAAATAGAGTACAAATGCAGAGCGGTGAGATGGAAAGAATATGGGCTTTAAAAAAAAAAGATTTTATTTATTTATTCATGAGAGACACACACACAGAGAGAGGCAGAGACACAGGCAGAGGGAAGAGAACCAGGCTCCATGCAGGGACCCCGATGTGGGACTCGGTCCCAGGACTCTGGGGTTAATGCCCTGACCCGAAGGCTGATGCTCAACCACTGAGGCACCCAGGTGTCCTGTATTAGTGGTTTCTGAAGAAGATTCTCGGGAAGTGCCATAAGCACTTCTGCTTACATCTTATTGGCTAGATAAGCCAATTCTAACTGCAAGGGAGGCTGAGGCTGGGAAATGTGTCTAGCTAAATTTGGTATTCTATCACTGTGTAAGAAGGGGAGAATGGATTTCATGGGACAGCTAACAGTCTCAGCCACAGGTGGATAATCCCTACTGATATTTTCAAATTGGGGTAAAATGCTCATAACATAAAATTTATCATCTTAACCATTTTAAAAAAGATTTTATTTATGGGGGGGGGGGACAAGCAGACTCCCTACTGAGCAAGGAGCCTGACTCAAGGCTTGATCCCAGGGCCCTGAGATCATGGACCTGAGCCGAAATCAAGAGTCAGATGCTTAACTGACTGAGGCACCCGGATGCTCCCATCTTAGCCATTTTTAAATGTACAATTGAGTGGTATTAAATACATTCACAATGTCATACAACCATCAATCCCTATTGATTTTTGAATGAATCTTCAAACATATTTACTTATTTTTTTTATAAATGAAGTCATTCTGATTGTTTATCAACTGCTTTGTCCTCCACTTAATTCTCTAAGAGATCTTTCCATGTCAGTAAGTGTAGAACCAGTTAATTCTTAACAGCTTTATTTCTGCCATAATATAGCCTTTACTTGACCTTTTCATTTAGGTTATTTCCAATTTTCTTCCTAATTTAAACAATGCTATAATGGAACCCTGTACATCTGTATATGAATATATGTGTAACTATTTTTGTTGGAAAGATTCTTAGAAATGGGATTGCTTGTTCAAAGCATATAGGCATTTGTATTTTACAAGATACTATAAAATTATCCTCCAACAAGTCTTTAATAATTTTATATTTCCAAATAAGTAAACGCAAATATCTTTTTGAGAGCAGTTTTTTTGACAGTGATATGCCAAAAGCCTTAAACTGCTCATGCTTCTTGTCCCATTAATTTTGTTTGTGGACATCATCTCAGAAAATAGTTCTAAAACATAAAACAAATTCTATACAAATATGTACATTGTAACATCGTGCTTGCTTTGGCAGCACGTATACTAAAGTTGGAATGATACGGAGATTAGCATGGCCCCTATGCAACGGTGACATGCAAATTCATGAAGCGCTCCGTATTTTATTTATTTATTTATTTATTTATTTATTTATTTATTTATTTATGTATTTATTCATGATAGAGAGAGAGAGAGAAAGGCAGAGACACAGGCAGAGGGAGAAGCAGGCTCCATGCAGGGAGCCTGACGCGGGACTCAATCCCGGGACTCCAGGATCACGCCCTGGGCCAAAGACAGGTGCTAAACCGCTGAGCCACCCAGGGATCCCCCGTATTTTTTTTAAAAAGTGCTTTGTAACATTATATATAATTGTGAAAAACAGGATACAACCTAAATTTTAAAAATGGAGCATGTAAATTATTCTAAAGGCCTGTGTAGCAATTATAATGATAATTGCAAAGACTGTTGAATAACATGGGAAAATGCTTATGGCATAATGTTGCTTGAAAATGGCAAGATTTAATTTAAAGCTTAATCAAAATGTTCAAAACAATTGTGTTTTGGATGTATGCCTATTGGGATGCTAGGTGGCTCAGTGATGGTCTGCCTTCAGCCCAGGGAGTGATCCTGGGGTCCTGGGATTGAGTCCTGCATCAGGCTCCCTGCAGGGAGCTTGCTTGTCCCTCTGCCTCTTTCTCTGTGTCTCTCATATATAAATAGAAAAATAGAAATAAATAGAAAAATATTTTAAAAAAGAAAAAAAAAGGATGTATACCTATTGATAGTACTTTTTAAAAACCTACCTTAATACTGTTTATTACCCACTCTTTCTTGAATGAAGATTATATCTTTCTAAGTAAAATATATTTGATAATAACACTTAGGAAAGTGTTCTGTACCTGTTGATACAGAACAGGTAGGTACTCTGATGACTATCCCTGAAGCATTTTATTAAAAGGAGCTAATGAAAAATACAGCATAACAAACATCTTGGGATCATCCTGGCTTTATGCACACATATACTTCTCATCCTAAACAAAATTGTGAAGGAAGGAAAATCAGTGTTTGTTTTCCACCTCTTGCACCACCTTCCCTTTAACTTCCAGATTGTATATTCTGGTTTCCATTCCCCAAGAATCTTGCTTTCTGATCACTGCTACTGTGTTAACGAGTAATAGCATTCAGAAGTATTTACATTTTATAAGATCTGACACGTAAAAATAAGAAAATTCATGTAAAGCCTTTAGCATAAAGAAAGTGTTCAGTCTGTGTTGATGATGACGGTGGTGATGTACTGACCATGGAAAGGTCTTTAATAATAAAATGGGTCTTTGTGGGAAGTGATTATCTTCCATTATGACACTATCAAAAATATTTAGAGCATGCCTGAAATCTCTTTCTCCTTAAAGAAAAAAAGCTTATGATATATCCATAATCTGTGATAATACCAGAGCAAACTATAACGATAACAATACTCCAATCTTTCTTAAATCTATTTATATTTTCAACCTATGATTGTATGGATTAGTGAATTCCTGTTATAAAACAGTGGCACTTTCTTTTAGTACTATTAACATTGCTTCTTAGAGCTTGAAGAAGCATCCTCTCTTGTTAAATTCTTAAATCTGTGAAGTAAATTTAAATGAAACTTATCCATATATTTGATGCTTGCCATGACTTTATACATTAAAACATATGAGGCTGTTTATTTCCTTCTAGGCACTATGCCTAGAATTTGGTGCCCTCAGGTGAGTGGTTGAACTTGGACATGACTGCATGCCAAAAGCTAGGCTTCCTCCAGCTGTGGACAACTAAAGCTTACAACCTAAACTTTTCCACAACTGTATTTTTCCTGCAAAAATAATCACTCCACAAACTTAGAGTTGATATTAGCTAGCTACTAATTACCAGTTCTTAAATTTTAAGGAAAGATGAAATTCTACAGGAGTTTTTAAAATATGCCTAATCTTAATGCCATTGAGTGTCTTCTTGAATACACTTCAATGGCGTGGCAGTGGAATCTAATTCTGTTTCTATTTTAGTGCTTCACTAAGTCTTTTCCTGGAGTCCAAAAGCATTTGGAACTTGTATACATTTCCAAATCTGATTCCAGCTCTCTTTGTTTACATATTTCCCCTTATAGACCAAGTCTTTGGGTCCTACCTTTCCCACCCAAAGAAGCTTATCAAGATATTTCCATAAACAAAAGTAGTGATTGTTTTCATTCTACTTCACTAAGTTCTGTATTAGGCTTTGCAGCATAGTTTCCAGCTTGTCTTTCATTGGCTTCCTGAAGTCTTGAAGCACCTATGCATGTTTTGATCTTACATTTTTGATAAAGTGAAGTTGCTCTCAAGGTCCATCATATACTCTCTCTACTGCTCTCCTCCCTTTCCGCTTTTCCTTCTCTGTTCCTTCCCTTTTCTTTCCCAAATGGATGACTTATAAACACTACTGTTGCTTTATCTACATTTCCCTGATTATTGGTAGGGTTGAGCATCTTTTCATGTTTACTAACTATTTGAATTTCTTCTATGATTTTATAAGTTTAGATGTTTTACCCATTTGTCTGTTTAGATTGTCTTACCCTAGTCAGTTTCTTTGTATATCATTGTATTCTAGATATTAATTCTTCATCTAATATGTATGAAGATACTTCTGTTTCATTCCATTAAGTATCTACTCACCTGATTATTATCTTTCTTCTTATGAATATTTTCAATTCTTATGTAGTCAAATCTTCAAGCTTCAAGAGGCAAATCTTTCTGCTTTCTGAGTTTTGCATTTTTCTTATCAGATCTTCTAGCTTGTGATTATAAAAATATTCTCTTTTTTAAATTTACATTTTACATGGTTACCATACAGTGCAATATTAGTTTCTGGAGTAGAATTCGGTGATTTATCGCTTACATACCACACCCAGTGCTAATCACAAGTGCCCTCTTTAATACCTATCATCCAACTAGGGCATCCCCACCCATCTTCCTCTATCGTCCCTCAGTTTGTTCTCTATCATTAAGAGTCTCTATGGTTTGTTTCCCTCTCTCTTTCTCCCCTTTCCATATGTTCATCTGTTTTCCTTCTTAAATGCCACAAATAAGTGGTATTTGTCTTTCTCTGGCTGACTTATTTCACTTAGCATAATGCCCTCTAGTTCCATCTACGTCATTGTAAATGGCAAGATTTCATTATTTTTGATGGCTGAGTAATATTTCATTGTATCTATAAATATATACCACATATTCTTTATCCATTCATCAGTTGATGGACATTTGGGGTCTCTCCATAGTTTGGCTATTGTTGACAAGGCTGCTATAAGCAGCACGTACACTTTTGAATCAGTGTTTTTGTATCCTTTGGGTAAATACCTATTAGTGCAATTGCTGGGCCAGAGAGTAGATAGAGTAGTTTTTGAGGAAACTCTATACTGTTTTCCCGAGTGGCTGCACCAGTTTGTATTCTCACCAATAGTGCAAGAGGGTTCCCTTTCTCTGCATCCTTGCTAACACCTACCTGTTATTTCTTGTGTTGTTAATTAAAATATTAAAATATTTTCTTATGTGCTCTTCTAAAATATGTTTTGGAGGTCTTTAATGTGTTTTAAAATGTTTTTAAAATAAACTTTAAGTCTTAGAATAATTTTAGATTTACAAAGAAGTTGTTAAAGTAGTATAGAGTTCTCATATACCCCGAACCCAATCTCCTTGTTATTAACATCTTACATTAGCTTGGTACATTTGTCACAATTAATAAGCCGATATTGATGTCATTATTAATTGACAGATTTCCTTAAGTTTTTACTTAATATCCTTTTTCTGTTATAGGACTCCCAACATATTTAGGATACCTCATTACACTTATGTCTTTATGTCACCTTAGCCTCGCCTGACCTATGACATTTTCTCAGACTTTAATTGTTTTTGATGATTATCTTAATAGTTTTGAGGAATATTGGTCAGACATTTTGTAGAATATCTTTCAGTTGGGATTTGTCTGCTGTTTTTCTCATAATGAGACTGGGTCTTGTGGTTTTGGAAGAAAGACCACGGAGGTAAAGTGTCCTTCGCATCACATCAGATCAAGGATACATACAACAAATATGACTTATCACTCTTGATGTTGACCTTGATCACCTGGTTGAGGTTCTATTTTTCTACTGAAAAGTAACTTGTTTCCCCCCGCTTTACATACTATATTCTTTGGAAGGAAGCCACTATTTATAGCTCATGGTTAAGGTGTAAGGAGTTCTGCTCTACTACACGTTTGTCTATTTTTAATGATTTAGATGTCTAATGCATCAGGTATTCTGATATATTATCATAGTGGACATTGAGCTATTTCTTTCTTCCCTTTTTTATTTTTTCTTTCTTCCCTCTTTTGTGCAATAGGCATTTCTTTCATTTGGGGCATCATAATAAGAATTGATACCACTCCTATCTCTAAGAGAGGGTCCTGCTATTTAAGGCTAAACAGGGAATTTCTGTCCAGCTTTCCATGATTTAGTAAGATAAGCCAATCATTTGTTCAAGCACAAGCCAAATTATTTCATGTTAGGGAACGGTCAACCTGACAGCTTGAGCCAATGTGACAAGAATGTTGTTGCAGAAGCATTCTGGGCAAGGATATTTCTCCTTCTTTGATGGAGATAGTGTTCCTCTTTAAAAAAATAGTGCTTTTTCTCCTTTTGGGCAGGCTGGTGTACAGATTTGAGGCTAGGAACTTTGGCAGCTACTTAGCCTTAGAATGAAGCTAACATTTCAGAAGTCAAAACCAAGAGATGGAAAAAGAAATTGAAAAACAAATAAACAAAACCGCTGTGTCTTTCATGTCAGTATTGAACCACTAAATCAAGCAATCCTACAGTCTGCTCTAGAAGACCCAGTTTAATAACCCTTTGTTAGCGAAGTTTGGGTTGAGTCTTCAATGGGTAGCAATATAAAGAAGCCTGATACAGAGGTCTATAAACAGAGAAGTAATGTTGTGTATGCATGTATGTATGTATATATGTCTGTATTTATTTATTTCTTTTTTCCCTTTCAAATAGTCAATTGTCTAAATACAGTTTATTGAGCATCTCATTCTTTTCCCTGTGATGTAAAATGTCATCTTATCATAAACAACATTTCCACATAAAAATGGCTCTGTACTGGGCTCATGATTCATTATACACATTAATTTATCTACATCTGAATTAATACCACACTGTTTTTTTTTTTTTTTTTTTAATACCACACTGTTTTAATCACTACTATGTTTTTGAGGTATAACTGACATATTAGTTTCAGGTATACAACATAAAGATTCAATATTGGCATATATTGTGAAATGATCACTGCAATAGATCTAGTTTATCTGTCACACACATAATTACAAAATATTTTTTCTTGTGATGAGAACTTTTAAGATTTTTTCTCAGTAACTTCCAAATATGCAATTTAGTATGTTAGCTATAGTCAGCATGTTCTACTGTACATCCCCATGATTTATTTTATAACTGAAAGTCTATATTTTGGTCTCCTTTCCCCAACCCCCACCTCTGGCAACCACTAATCTGTTCTCTATATCTTTGAGGTTGGTTTTTGTTTTGTTTTGTTTTGGATTCCACATGTAAGTGAAGTCATACAGTATGGTATTTTTTCTTCCTCTGTCTGACTTATTTCATTTAGCAGAATGCTGTCAAGGTTCATTCATGTTGTTGAAAATGGTAAGTTTTCATTTTTTTTATGGTTGAATAATATTCTATTGTCTTTACACCACATTTTCTTTATCCATTCATCCATTGTGGTCACTTGGGTTTTTCCATATCTTGGCTATTATAAATAATGTTGCAATGAAAATGAGGGTGCATGTATCTTTTCGAGTGAGTATTTTCATGTTCTTTGGTTAAATATGCAGAAGTAGAATTGCCAGATCGTAAGGCAGTTCTATTTGTAATATTTTTTTTTATATTTGTAATATTTTAAGAAACTTCTATGCAATTGTCATAGTGGCTGCACAAATTTACATTTTCACCAATGGTATAGTCAAGATATTTCTTTTCTTTTTGATAATAGCCATGTTAACGAATTATGAAGTGATATATCATTGTGGTTTTGATTTGCATTTTACTAATGATTGTTTAATGAGGTTGAACATCTTTACCACAATTTTATCATGTGTTTTGCCATCTGGCAGACACATCTCTTTCCATTGTTCTTTCTTTCAGAAACTTATGGGCGCTTTTCATGTAATTTCTCTTCTATTCAAGCTTGATGGTTTGTTTTTAAATCCTATTTAAAATTCTTTTGAGACTTCTAAAAAATTGGGATTACTTTAAATTTACAGGTTAAATCTAGAGGTGACTAGCCCTGGTCAACACCTCTTGAGGGACTGAGCTGGAGGGCCCTACTAAACTGCACCTAAATTCCTGACTTCTAGAAACCAAGACTAATAAATGTGTGTTGTTTTAAGTTGGTATCTTGAGGGGCAATTTGTTATGCAGCAAAAGATAACTAATACAGATAAAAATCAGTGTTATGTTTATTTATATTTTCAATGCTCTTACTCTTGACTTACATTTTTAAAAATAATTTCAGTGTGCTAGGCATAAGCCTATGGTGTCTAGAAGCTTCTCCATTATTCTCCCTTTCCTTCATTTGTACCTGAATATAAAGTGGTAATCTAATAGTCCTTTGTCAATGGTGACTTGTTAATAAGGTGACCTTAAGATAACTTTTTGTAATGCCTTTGACTATTTGTCACAAAAGAAATTTTAGAAACCACAGTCATCTTACCCTCTTTCTCAATGAAGACTGAAATTGAAATCATAGTTTAAATGCTTGAGGGAAATTAACCATGTAAAGGTTTTCCATGGATAATTTTTGTAAAGTAATCACTTCATTAAGCAAAAAATTACCTTTTGTAAAGTAATCACTCCCTTTGGAAAAGAGTCCAAAGAAAGGAGCATGGGAAGCTTACAATAGGAAAACCTCATAGTTTCAGGATAGAGATCATACCTCATTGTCTGTGCCTGTCAACTTAATAAAAAAATGTTGATTGAAAGAATGTTTGATAGGAACAAAAATATCAACGTTTGAGGATTCACTATCTTTTTCTCTCTTGCTTCCTCTGCCCTTTTAAGAGAATCACCCCATTTCTTGTCTCCTAGGACTATGTTGTGCTGACAAAAATAAGTAAATCTAAAAGAGCTCTACAGAATCAAAGAGAAGGAGGTCAGATTATTCTCAGTAGGAAAAGGCCTGAAGCAACAGCAAAGGGAGGTAAATTGTGGGAGAGGGGGAGAGGAAGTGTAAGCTTGCCAAGGGGGGACAGGGGAGGGAAGGGGGTTGTAGGAGTTTGATGAGGGAGGGAGAAGCAAAATGGATGGTTGTCATGAAAACATGAGAAAGCGAGAAAGATGGATAAAGATTTTTAGGGAGTTGTGTTGTGTGAATATGACATATATTTCTTTCCTCAGCATTTACATGGGATTGTTAGTAAAAATCTCTATTGTTACAAGTTTTTTGAAGTTGGATTTGAATTTGATTTGATTGTTTGATGGCTCAATTTTATTACAGCTTCTCTATTAAATACCTATCTCCCCTTTTCTATCCTGTTGTCCTAGGTCTTATTGTCCAGTTTCCCAACAGCATTAACTGCTCTCACCGTTGCATGTCTTGGGGTATTCTTATTTTCTAGCTTTCCTGGCCAGGAAGTAAGCACATCTTCCTTCTGCTTAGTTCAATCAAGACCAAGTTAGAAATTATTCAGACTATAGGCATGTATGGAAAAAAATTGAAAAAACAAAAATATAAAAAGAGAAACTATGAAGACATGGACCGATTTATTTCTAGAGCTTAAGTTTCTTATATTAATGTAACAAAGGCCAGCCACAGAAAGGCTTTAACTGATGGTGTTTGCCAGTTTCTTAGCATTGGTTTTCTTCTTTTCCTTGGATCTGTCTATGTTCAGTGTCTTAACCAATCATTGTTGTGAAGATCTGAGATATCTTCAGCTTGTTCTGGAATTTATCTTTGTATATAACGGAAACTTCTTTCTTTTTCCTTAAAAGTGATGCTATAATGAGGGTGATTTTGAATAATGGAAGGCATTTTTATTTGGCTGAGCTCTAGACCATATTAATTTGAACTACAGCACTTTTCTGAATGACAGAATTTATTGATAGTTTACTATGTAAGGCTTAAATCATTTTATTTTCATATGAATATATACTTTATATTTTTGAGTAAACTGTATTCTTAGACAGCAATAATCATATTTTCTATATCTCTTCCCCCATAGGTCCTAGTTACTGTGTTTACATATAGTTACTGTAAATCAGTGACTCTCAAAGTGTGATCTGGGTACTTCTGGGGGTACTAAAGACTATTTTGGGGAGTTCACAAAATCAAAACTATTTAAAAAACAATACTACAATGTTAACTGCCCTTCTCATTTTATTCTTTCATGAGTGTATGGTAGAATTTTCCAGATGCTACATGACATGTGATGATGTCATTCCTCTGATGACTAAAGGATTGTGTACTTGTGTACCCTTGTGTTTCTTTAAAAATTTCTAAGTTTTAATTTCTTAATATAGGTAGATGTAAACCACATAGACAAAAGTTCTTTGAGGTTGTCCATAGTTTGTAAGACTGTAAAGTGATCCCAAGACCAAAAAGTTTGAGAGCTGCTGGTGTAGATAATTATGTATTAAACTGAAAATAGGGGACGCCTGGGTGGCTCAGCGGTTGAGCATCTGCCTTTGGCCCAGGGCATGATCCTGGAATCCCAGGATCGAGTCCCATATTGGGCTCCCTGCATGGAGTCTGCTTCTCCCTCTGCCTCTCTCCTTCTCTCTCTCTCTCTGTGTCTCTCATGAATAAATAAATTTAAAAAAATCTTAAAAAAAAAAAATCCTCATCACCTATTTCACCCACCCCCTGACCCTCTTTAAAAAAAAAAAAAACAAAAAAACTGAAAATAGAAGCAATCTGATTTTTATCATTTCTTTCCCTGAGTTTACAACTGGGCCTGAAATTCTTTGCTATTATTCTCTGTATGGGTCAAAGTCCAGTCTGATACAGAAACCACAAGAGACAGAAGCCACATAGTTATTTGAATGAAGAAAGTTTAATACAAAACAATTATTGACTATAATAGGGGATTGGAATAACAGGGGATTGGCTAGTAACAGGTAAAGAAAACTCTAAAGAAAATAGGAATAGCAGAAATCAGGATTACTCCCCGTGGGGCTAAGACAAAGCACCCAAAAAGAGGTCCGCAGGGGTTGTGATATAGATTTTGTGGGAGAAGACACAATTACATCTCACTGAATAGCAGAGAAATTGCTGTGGTGCCACACTAGTGGAACTTGCTGGACATCTGCCTTCTGGAAGTTTCCAGAAATCCTTCTCTTAGGTCTCTGGAGAAAACTATCCATAGTGAGGTTTCTCACTGAGATACTCTGCCCCAAAACTGCTCAAGGAAGAAGTAAGTTGTGGTGGGGAGAGAGACTGTTGACCACTGAGTGCTGTTGCTGCCTTGCAGCCAACTACTGGAGAAGCATTGCATCTTGCAGGATCCAGATAAGCAGTCCCCACTGTTGGAGTCTTCCAGTGGAAAACATACCAATCAGGGAGGAAAACTCTTTTGCAATGTCTCTCCATGGCTCTTTAGTGACAAAGTTTAACAATTATTCTATCTGATAAAGATAAAGATTTAAAGAACTTAGCTCCATTTTAACAAAGTAGGCAATGAGGGATGAATTTGGAATTGAGAGGAAATGAGATGACAAATGGTACACCTAACTTTCACTTAATATGTAGTTTATCAATTACCTATCTTAAAATTCCTGATGTTTTTGTTGCATGGGGCTATTGCCTATTACAATTGTTCCATTTTTTCCCTCAATAATAGAATCCCAGTTTTGTTCTCTCATGCTTCTCCTTGTCATAAGCTTCAGGGAACTTCAATTCCAGTCTCAGCTACAAACCCAGTTCCATGGGGTGAATCACCGTTGGTCTAAACAGGTTTTCGTGGTCCCATTTCCTTTGATAGCAATGACACAATTCTGGCCAATAGGATATGAAGTGAAATCTGCAAAGAGGCTTCTAGGATGTTTTTTCCCACCATTCTGAAAAGTGTATTCAGAAAGAAATAACCCTCTTCTGCTGCTAAGCATTGCCATGTCTTCTTGTGATGCTTAGAGCTTTGGCAGCCATCATTTGAGGAGGAAACAAGTAAATGAAAGACTTAATCAAACCTAGAAACATCTACCTCTAGGCTTGTTTTAAAACTCATTTAAAGATGTTTCTTGTAGTTAACTGATATGCCAGACTTTTGAGATGACATATGCAAAAGAGATACTGTCCTTACTCCCAAGAGGCTTACAATTTGGTAGAGAAACAAGTGAAATAAAACTTTAAGGTTGCTATGATAAGGGGATCCCTGGGTACCTCAGAGGTTTAGTGCCTGCCTTTAGCCCAGGGCATGATCTGGAGTCCTGGGATCAAGTTCTCACATCGGGCTCCCTGCATGGAGCCTACTTCTTCCTTTGCTTGTGTCTCTGCTTTTCTCTCTCTCTCTCTCTGTGTCTCTCATGAATAAATAAGTAAAATCTTAAAAAAAACCCACAAGATTGCTATGATAGAATAGTAGTTGAATTCAACTGCAACATGCTAGTTCCAGCTCACTATAAAATTGGGTTAGAAAAGAGAAATATGGGACACCTGGGTGGCTCAGCGGTTGAGTGTTTGCCTTTGGCTGAGGGTGTGATCCTGGACTCACAGGATCAAGTCCCATATCGGGCTCCCTGCATGGAGCCTGCTTCTCCCTCTGCCTATGTCTCTGCCTCTCTCTCTCTCTCTGTGTGTGTCTCTCATGAGTAAATAAATAAAATCCTTAAAAAAAAGAGAGAGAGAGAAATATTATCAAGGAAAATGTTTTGTTAAGTTGCCTGTTGAAAGGAAATACTTCCAAGTTTTCCTGCAAATAAAAAGTTACATAATGTAATACATTTGATTAGAGCTTTCTCTCAGCCCCAAACTCTTCCCAGTAATAGTAGAAAAGATTCAGTGTTAATTAGTATTATTTTTCAAATACACATAAAAATGATAAAAAAAGTAACATAAATGCAGTTTCAATAAAAAGCAGCAACAAGTATAACAAGGAAAAAATCTTTACATTAGTATTTTTCTACTTGTAAAACATCGTGGTGTATGCATTCAGCGACACAAATGCAGTCTTGTTATTCCAATTTGAGTTCAAATTGCAGATTTCTCTTACATTTCTCTGAGAACACCCAGTTGAGAACTCTGGTGAGCCATTTGCTAGTTTAATTAAAGTGTGCACTAAAAAAAAAAAAAAAATTAAAGTGTGCATTCCAGTTGGAATTGTTGGATGCAGAATCAGACTACTTTACTTTCATGGTTAAGTGAAGCTGAGTGACCCTTATATACATCTCAAATTTTCCTACAGTTTTCAATTGTTCACAAAGGCTGCTGCCTTTATTTGCAGGTTGAATGATAATTCCTATGCTCTCATTCTGGGAACCTTCAGATTGGCTTTTCATAGACAAAACAGAGACTTGAGGAGTTTTTTTTTGCTTTGTTTTGTTTTCTACAAAAGTAATTCAGGAGAAAACCTTTTTTGATTTAGTAATACAACACAGCAGGCACATTCGCCTCCATGCCTTATCACTTACTATTTCCTTGGCCTCACATTTCTCTTCCCTTCACTATCTGCAAGGTGCTCCCCTGACTTCCCCAGCCTCCCTCTTGCTGAGGACTTCCCTGCTGCCCATTTCTAAATTTCATGCCTTCCCCTCCACGGTGTATCCCTTTTCCTATTTTACTTTTATTCCTTTTTTTTTTTTAAAGATTCATTCATTCATTCATTCATTCATGAAAGACACAGAGAAAGAGAGAGGCCGAGACATAGGCAGAGGGAGAAGCAGGCTCCATGCAGGGAGCCCGACATGGGACTGGATCCCAGCACTCCAGGAATACGCTCTGGGCCCAAGGCAGACACTCAACTGCTGAGCCACTCAGGCATCCCTTACTTTCCTTCGTTATCAGTTTTCAATACCTAATCTTATTAATTAGGTGCTTATTTATTTTATTATGTTTCCCCAACCAGAATCTAAACCTCATGAGGACAAGGAATTATTGTCTGTTTTTCTCACTGAGGAATTCCCAGCACCTAGAACAGTATCCAATATACATAAGAGCTCAGTAAACATTTGTTGACTTACAGTGGAATGAGGCTTGGCTTTGGAGTTGGAAAGGCCTGGGTTAGAGAATGCACGTTTTCTGTTTGGCCTGGGGGAGCTCCTTTCACCCCTTTGAGCTTCAGTTTCTTCACTTATGACGTAGATATAACTACTTTCAGTGGTAGTTTTAAGTTTTTAAAAATTTTTTTTAACATTTTATTTTATTTATTCAAGAGAGACACAGAGAAAGGCAGAGACACAGGCAGAGGGAGAAGCAGGTTCCCTGCGGGGGGAGCCCAGTGCAGGAGTTGATTCCAGGACCCTGGGCCTGGCCAAAGGCAGATGTTCAACCACTGAACCACCCAGGTGCCCAGTTTTAAGGGTTTAATGAGATAATGTTAGCCAATTGTCTGACCCTGTTAGAATCATACACCAGTTGCTAGCACTCTTCCTTTTCAAACTGAGGGAAGGCCCCAGAGATTTATTTATTTATTTTCTGATATTATTCCTTCCTTCCTTCCTTCCTTCCTTCCTTCCTTCCTTCCTTCCTTCCTTCCTTCTAGATTATTTCTAAACTTCTTAAAGGGTATCTCAGTCAGGGCTCTATTAGGACGGTTGAGGTCTAGGGGAACATAGGAAATAGAAGAGGGACCAAGGGAATAGCAGGGCACTCACTACCTGTAGGCCCAAAGGGATGAGGGGAAGAAATGAAAGCTGGGCTCCAGGTGACCTCACTGGAAGGGAATCAGGAGAATACGTAGCCTTACTTTCTCCCTCAGATGATCTCTTGCTGGGTCTTCCTATTGTAAGCCAGAGAGTTGAGAGCTCCATAATGTCAGCCATATAGGTCAACCCTTAGGGCACAGGGCAGATGGGAAAGAATGGAGAATGAATCTGGGGGGCTAAGGAAGTTATCCAACCTTACTATATCCAAGGTACCTGCTATGCAAGGGATAGAGAAGGTAAACAGTCTAATTCTCAGCAGACTCATGGCTGGAATGATAGTCAAACAGAACTTTAATTTAGTACAACCAGCACAGCGTGTTATGGGCATATAGATGAGAGGCATCTCTTTCATAACTTAAATGTCAGAGATAGTGGGGGTGGTGGTGCTGGTGGTTTGACTGGGAAAGTCTTTCTGGAGATTAAGATTCATAGCATAATTCAGAGTCCATTTTAAAGTATGACAATTTGATCCCATTTTAAAATATGACAATTTTTAAAGAAGATTAAATGCTGTTCTCTGAAAGATTTTTTTGATGAAATAGAAGAAGATGGGACTAGGGCATGGAAGTGAGGATGAGAAGTGAGGGATAGAATGACATAATTTCAAAAGTTTTTCCTAGTTTTTGTGTTTTAATAATTTAGCTTTTTGCTGTCTTGTTAGTTCTGAACTATAAGACCGTCGATGTTTAGTAAATGAAAAGGAGTATAAAATTTTATAACAATCTCTTTTTTGCAGAACCTGACTTCGGGGTTCAACAACGAATGGTCTTAAATTTAACATAACTAAATTTAATGGGGAATATAGTGCTTTGAAAAATAAATCATGTAAGTTTATTACATATGGAAACAATGCAAAAAAGAGGAAAACGACTATTAGACAAGTCTAATTTGGATTAATATTCACAAAGTTCCTTTATTTAACATTCTCTTCATAGACTTTGCTCTAACCTTCAAGAAACCTCTATGACTCTACACCTGGATAATTTCTAATGAAAGCAAACTCATTACATAGCACCTTAGATGATCATAAGAAAGATATTTATATAGGGAACTTCATGTTAAATGGTATCCTAAAAAGATAGATGCAGGAAGGGATCAAATCACAATGAGGTCAGGGCCTTCGGAAAAGGTTGGGGGAGACAGGTGACAAGAAGGAAGAGAAACTTTTCTTGACTTCTTTTCTGTGCACCATAATTTGTTTTAGGTTTTCCAGGTGATCCAAGCGAACAGCTGGCAAGACCACAGTGCATGAAATCTGTGCACTGGGATCTCACCGCAGTCATAATTTTCTTTGTAATCAGACGTAATTATAGCGAAATGTAGTGAGGAGTTTGTCCACAATCAACATCAAACAAGAATTTCCAGTAGTATCCCTCGTGCTGTAGCTACAAACCTCAAACCGGGCGGGCGTAGAACACAGCCCATAATTATAAACAACTAGAGACAGAAGCGTGGGCAGTTAGTGACACTTCAAAAGGCTGCACAAGATGCTTGGGATGTGTCTTTGGGAAATCCAGAGAAGAAATGAGTCAAATAGGATTGGGGCAAAAGCCAATTTTCGGAGGCAGATGCGGAGCGGCAGCTCTCAGCGGCTCCAGGGAAGGTGCATCCCCCGCCCCCGGCCAGCACAGACAGGCCCCGGGTCCTAACTAGGCCTTGGTCCGCCGGTCTCCGCGCCCTTTTTCCGCTCGCAGCTCGGGGGCCGGCGCTTGACTCCGCCTCCGCCTCGGCCCCCGCCCCCGCCCCCGCCCCCGCCCCCGCCCCCGCCCCCGCCCCCGCCCCATCGGGGCCCGGCTCCGCCCACCAGCCTGGGCCGCCGCTGGCTCCGCCCACTCTCCCCGGGCGGCGGAGGGGAGGGGCTCGGCGGGGCGGGGCGGGGCGGGGCGGGGCGGGGCGCGGAGGCCGCGGCGCTCGCGAGCGGGAGGAGGATCCGCCGCGGAGTTACGGGAAAGTTGGTCCGAGCTCCTGGAGGTTTTCCCCGGGGACTCGGGGGCTCGGCCGGCCGGTGCCCGGCTCCTGTCCTCCCTGCGTCCTTCAGCGCCCACCGGGGCCGTTCCTCTGTCGCCGGCCGCCATGGAGCAGCCGCCAGCGCCCAAGAGGTAACGCTCGCGGGGAGCCGGGAGCCGGGAGCCGGGAGCCGGGAGCGGAGGGAGGGCGGGGGGGGCCGGCGGCCGCGGGCGGGGGCGGCTAGGCCCGAGCTGGCGGCGACCCCTCCGCGGCGGCGGGGCCCGGGCCGGGCGCGTCGGCCGTCGCGAGGCGGGGCCGGGCCGCGGCTGCCCCCGGGCCCGGGGCGCCGCGGGGAGGCCGAGCCTGGCGTGTGCCGCGGCGGCCGGGCCTGGCGGCGTGGGGAGTCGCTGGGGAGCGGCTGGGGAGCGGCTGGGGAGCGGCTGGGGAGCGGCTGGGGAGCGGCTGGGCAGCGCCGGCCTCCCCGCCGCGCTCCTGGGCCTCTTCCTCCCGGCGAGTCTCGGAGCCCGGGATGCGAAACGGGGCATGCATTAGGCTGCTCGCAGCCTTCTCGGCGCTTTTGTCCAGTGTTTCTCGTGATACTGCCATTTATTTGAGAAGGCGGATTATTTGTTTCCCGTCGAAGGAATTCAGTATGAACAGCTACGTGGTGTGTGGACCTTGAGGGTGTACCGCACTGACAGGTGTTCCTTCCTCACCGCCCTCAAGTTCAAAAGTATTTATGGATGCGAGACAGTAGGAATCCTAAATTAGAACCCCTTCCCCGCATAGTGCTTTGTTTTGTTTTCTAGCATATAGAAGTAGTGATGCTTTGGTATTTACTGTTAGTTTGATCTTTGATATATTGGAAGAGTGAGAGTACACAGTAGATACTTTTAAAAGTAGTATTTGAAATGATCAAGCTAAATCAAGGCTGCCCAGAGATATAAATTCATAATGTGCATCTTTTTTCCCCCCAAGAATGAATCAACGTCATTTAACTGGTGTTGTTTAAAACATGTAATCTCAGTCTTTCATTTGTAATTTATAAAATAAGAGTACTAATCTTTCTCCCAGAGAGTGCTGTTGTGAAGATTAAGGAGTTCCTGTGTTCTGATACTTAGAGATCTTTAGACGAAAGGTGATATATTCAGGAACATGGAATAATTAAAAAGGTAGGAACTTTGTGAGCTGTTGTGAATCGTGTGACTAGACATGTGAGCCTTGAGGCCTGGAAACCATCTGTTCAGGTGAAAAAAGGTGGGTGTGTGGAAGGGCGTCCAAAAGAGACTTGTTATCAGAGCCCTTGATTTTTGTCTGGTATTTTGTATTGAATTCTCGTATTGATTGGGCACCCAGTTTTAGTATCTTAGAAGAAAATTGGAAACTTTTTTTCTTCTCTGTTTTGGAAGGACTGTAAGGGGGCCACCTCTGAGATGATGCCCAAAGGTCAAGTTGAACAACTCCAAATTGAAGTAGAAGCTCTATTCATTCATTGGCTGTAAATTATCGGTTTCTTTATAGGTATAAGAGATCCTCTGGCCTTGCAGGGGCTCTAGAAAACCTAGAAGGGCCAGGGGGAGATGTGGGTGGTATATATAACCATTTCATGGTCATTTATACTTTACAAAGTGATGCTTGCACTCCAACAGGCTCATTTCTAGTTCTCTTCAGAGAGACTTCGTTGTTCCAGGAAGGCATTTCTGGAAAGCAAGCTATGTGACATTAAGCCCATATATTTGAATGTCACTTAAATTTTTTTCATAGCATTTTCATTTTCATAATATCATCATAGCAACCCTATTAAGTAAGTTTGATTACAGGAAGTAATCCTGTTTTGTAGCTGAGGACACAAAGAGTTTGCTCCATGGAAGGCTATGACAGGGATTACTGAAAGTGAGTTTTTGTGTCCTCCCTATTGATTATTACCTTCTAATAATAAAATATGCCATTTTTGAGGTCATTTTTTTCCCCCAGGAAATTTATATATACATTCCTTTATTTTATTGTCATAAGAAAGAGGAATCATGGCTCTGCAGCTTATTACGCTAGTTCTAAATTTAATTTCTTCATCTGTAAAGTGTGTTACGGGGATTAGAATAGGTCATGTGTAAAAGCACTTAGCACAGTGCTCCATAATGTGTTGAACGACGCTAAATGTTGGTTTATTTTTTCCTTATTAAATGAAACTCAGAGAGGTTAAATAATTTGGTCAAGTGGAGGAGTTGCCAGAACCCTGAATCTGATTGGCTGCAAAGGCTGTGCACCCTCTCATTGTGTACAGTGATACCTCTTTTTAAAAACACTTCTTAAAAGAAGGCTAAAGCCTTCCATGGTGTGGTGGCCATGTCTTTGTACGATCCTGTGGGCCCTCTGCTTGTTCTTTTCCTAATCCCTGTAAGAATGTTGCTTTGCTTTTCTGCCTTGCATAGGAGCACTTCCTTAGGGCTCAGACATTTTTACATGGTCACATTTATGTTGCTGATGTTCAAGTCTGTATGACCAGCAGGTGTGTTCAGTTGGAATATTTGATATTTTTATGCAGATCCATTCTTTCATTATTCTTTCTAGTTTGTCACTAAGTCCTATTGAATTCTCCATCAAGAAGTCTAGATTCATTTTCTTTTCTGTTTTTCATTTTTGATACTACTACTCCATATCTGGGTTTTATGACCGTCATACTTGATTTACAGCAATGCCTTCCAACTAGGTACTTTAGAGCAGTGGTTTAAAAAATTTTTTAGCAGCAGGAAGGCTGTGTTTGGAGTAGAGGCAGGCACTAGGACCTGGTTCTCACTGCCTTATCTCCTTCTACTCCCCTTTTGCTGCCTGCAGAACCTCCTAATGATCCATAGGACACTGCCTGCAATGGCTTTTGATTTGTTTTCTTAAAGCATCACTTTCACCATGCTATTCCCTTTTAAAAAATTTTTTTTTTAATTTTTAAAAATTTTTTGGTTTGGGGCACACTTGTTTACTTAGTATCCAAGACCCCTATCACTTGGTCTCAGATTTAATCCCCAGGCTTTTGTTATTCTTCTCCAAGATGAATCTGTCCTGAAGTTTCCCTTTTGTTTTTTATTTAGGTTGTAGGGTATGGGTACTCCCAACTTTGCCTTTGTTCAGGCTTTTCCTTTGGAGAAGTTTGTATTATTTTTTGCTACGAATCTGTGTTTTATTCTTCCTTAAAGGCCGGCTTCATATAGAATCTTATTTGAGTGCTTTCTAGCCTAAGGTATTCCTAATATATCCATTTGAATATATGCCATCTTCATATTTTTCTTTTTTTTAATTACAAAATTTTAGCTATTCAAAAGGTAATGGGGACTAATTTAATAACTACTTATGTATTATGCTACCCAACTTGAGAAATAAAATATTGTGAATATAGTTGAAGGTCCCTAAGTATATCTGTTTTCAGATACATTCCCTCCCTATCCCCCAAAGGATTGTCACTACTTGGGTATTTGTTACTGAGTATTTGTTATTCCTTTACCATACATGTCTTTATATTTTTAGCATGCCATTCATGTATATCTGACCCAGTGTTAGGCCTGCCTTTGCTCTTTGGTATCGTTCTTGTCCTCTGGGAATTGGAGAGTCCACTGGGCAGCCAGATCTGAGAATTGTGACTAGAGGGTCTGGAAGGCCGCTCTTACCTTTACATCATTGATTTGGTCTCACCAACAAGGCTGTGTAGTCACTTAAAGTCACTGACTTGAGGTATCAAAATAGCTTTTAGATTCCCTGGGTTTCCTTAACAGATCTGTCACAGAGGTCCCCTTTGGGAATGGAAGACTGTTCAATGGTTATTAATTGTTAGCATTTTGGTAAGTTGAATTTCTCAGATTTTTTTGTAGGGGAACTACTAGATGGAGGAAAAATGACCCCACAGCAGGTAAGTTTTAACAGATAGAAGAGGGAATGTTGGAAGCATAAGATCTTTACGAGTAGAACATTCTTAAAAGGCGGGGGTGGAGCTCTGTGATAGGTGGTGGGTAGCATGGAAACTGGTTGCTTGAGGATAGGTAGTTATATAAACAATATTTGTTAGAGGATAGAATATCATTGCTGGAGAGATATACTTTACCAGATGGGCTTTGCTCCTCAGTTTGATTATAGGATTAATAGTTACTTAAAATTTAAAAATCGTTAAGGTATACTTGGAGGAAAAGTTGGTGTGGAACAGTGAAAACACTGGAAGGATAATAAGAGAGTAAGCTACTGAAATTTATTCTCAAGACAGATAAGGAAAGTTCTTTGATTTAAACCATGGTTGGATTCTTTGCAATTTTTTTTTCTTTTATATAAAAAGATGTGAAAAGGTAGTTAGGGGGAAGTAAAGTTGAAGATTCAAGTTAAAATGCTAGGGTTACAAAGTGCTTTCACACAAATGAAAAGTGAAGGTAAGAAAGCAATTATTTCCTAGGGGAAAGTGTTGCTATGAATAAATGGACCATCAGTCAGAAGGTAGTTTATTAGGGAATGAAAAAGCAACAGTAAAAGGACAAGGATATAGGAGAGTAAAGGAGAAGGTATTCATAGATTCCTTAGCATGAAAAGCCCATATCAGCTTGTAGCATCAGTAGCCCCGACCTTAGACCAGAAATTGGGAATGCAGATAAACAGCTGGGAAGTATCAGCTCTTGGAATTGAGTTGTGTGGAACAAAACAACAGACCAGGTAAGTAGATAGGAGGATATGACAAAAATCATGAAAATATTGAGAAGAGATGTGGGCTTCGTTTTATGTCTGTATTACTAATTTATATGTCCTTGGAATCAGAATTCTTCTGTGCTTATTATTGGAGAGATTCACAAGTGGGCAGCTGGAGTTTTTTTTGAGAAGATGACCTGAGAACTGTTAGAAAACAAAGGCAGCAGCTCAGGCCTACTACCTGGGGGAGGCTCCCAACTTCAGAGGCAGGCTAGGGGAGGAGGTTTTAAGTTGATTAAAGGGAAAGAAAAGAATGAAGCAAACATGAGCATCTTTTTGCATAATGACTTGGTCCATACAGTGTATCTGTACTCCTTTTGGTTTTTCTTGGCTAATTGGGAGTGGCACCAACTCTGTTAGAATTGATTTAGGCCCTGTGGATGGCAATGGTCATTTGGCTGTTCTTTCCTGAAGAGAGGGAGGGCGTATGACAGTAATACCTGGAGCAGTTCCTGGTGAGCAAACCTCAGTTGCACATTATTAAAACAGGCGATAAACTCAGTCTTTAGTCAACCTGAGGCAAAGATTAATTTATCTTCTGTTCTTTAAGGGCCTGAGATATAGCATATATTAGTACTTAAGAATTTGTTAGAAATGTAAAGAAAAAGGTAAACCTAAACACAGCTAGGTTGAAGTTTGTTTTTCTGAAGTAATGCTCATTCCAGAAGTGTGTATCAATAAAGCTTTAATAATATAAGGTTTAAGTTGGATTATAAGGGGGTGAAAAGTGCTTTGAATTTAATTTTCCTGGCTTCAGAGAAGCCTGTGTTGAACTAAAGGTACTGTCACTCTAGGCAGGTGATCCTATATTAGTGGCTCTCAGAAATTTTTTTAAAAAGTATTGATGGTGAAACCCAGTACATACTCACATACATACAAAACTAAAACAGAAGTTTCATACAGTGTACCATGTGGGTTGTTTTTGGTATTTTTCTATTTTCTGTTATGTTCTGTTTCATCAAAAAACTACTAGTCATGATCCACCAAATTATTTTCATGACCTACTAATGGGTTGTGATCTGCAGCTTAAAAAAAAAACATTGGCATATGTAGTAGTACCAGTCAAAAAACTGACTTCATTTCAGACTCTATCCTGGTACTTCAGAGCTCAGTGATGGCTTTGCCAGAGGTATCCAGACTTGTATAAGGGTAACTACTTCTACATGCAGTATGTTGGAGGTGAAAGAGAGAAAGGAAGCTATTATTTAAAAGCTATGTTATTTTGAACACTTTATATAGGTCCCAGTTGAAATATGGGAAAATGGAAAATGTTGATCCTTGATGTCTGAAGTTCACAAAAGAATATGTAATAGATAGAGGTTGCTATGAGGCAAAAAGGCTCATGTGCCTTTTGGTGTAGAATGACCCTGTGCAAAGCTGTAATTATGATTGCATCAATTTCTTTCCCTACCAGCTCCACTCTTTCAGTACCAAAGGTCTCTAGGTTTTTCTGCTAATGAGAAAATTTACACTATCTGATAGAAACTATCTTTTTTATTTGTCCCAAGCCTCTTTTTTGTTGTAATTTTATTTGAATTGCCTCATATGTTAGGATTATTATAATTTCAATTCTTAGCTCTTAGAACAGATTCTGTATTTGAAATGTCTCATTACGACTGTTTTTTCCAGAAAGTCTAAAATTGAATAAATGAAAGTAACAAATAGGTAAATAGACATGTATGAATATTAAAAATAGATTCATCATTTGCATGCTATGAATTGGTACAAATTACCTTGAACTTCTTAAAAGTATATTAAAGGCTGTATCTTACAAAGTGTAGCAAAATGAGAATTATGGAAAACTTAAAATTGCTGATAATTAATATAGGTCTACATGTGATAGTATATGTGGGTTCTAAATTAGTCTGTAAATTTTTATAGGATATCAGACATTTTAGTAGAGAGATCAAATAGAGTAATATTTTCAGATAGTTCCAGATATCTTGATATAAATGTTAGTGTCATGGTATACACACAATAGTCTTAGAAAATTGGGGGAAATTGTTGAGCATATGTGATTCCAAGGATGAGGTATTTTTTATATTCAAAGTATAGAATGTTACTCTCTGTCCAGATCATTTTTCATTTTTAGGAGTTTTGATTTTCTAAAATCCTGGTACCTAGAGTTCTATAGTTGGAAAGGAATGCAAGTTAAAATTATTTTTGTAATTTGGGTGCGCCTTTTAAATGTTTGAGGAAAAAATGAATTAAAGATAATAGGCAGCTAATTTCCGTGACTCTTTCTCTCTGGGGCCGGATGATCTCTCCTGAGTCTGTCGAGTTGCCCCAGTCTCCCGTTTCTTTCTAAAAACTGGCTTTCTAAACATAAGAAACTGTTAACGTTAGAGAACAAATGGAGTTGATGAAGGGAGGTGGGTGGGGGATGGGCTAAATGGGGGATGGGCATTGAGGAGGGCATTTGTTATGTTGAGTACTGGGTGTTGTATGTAAGTGTGAAACCAGTATTACACTGTGTTAACTAACTAGAATTTAAAAAAAATTGGAAGGAAAAAACTGGCTTTCTTTACTCACTGATCATTGCTTGTGACAGAAATTGGATGTCAACCTGAGTTCATTCATTCGCTCATTTATTTATATATTCAGTAATTATTAATTAACTGCCTTTCAAATGCTAGATGCTGGGTACATTGTTGAACGAAGTAGTTGAGATCTTTTACCTCACAGAACATACACTCTAGTTGGAGCTTGAACTATGAAGGATAGAAGTAGCACATACTGATAGAGAAAAATGATGGAATCTGTTTCATAAGGCAGTTGGACAGAGCTTCTCTGAGAAGGTAGTACTAAAGCTGTGACATGGGATTGAGAAGTTATCCTTGTGAGTAGCTGGAAAGACTATTCCAGGCAGAGGGAAAGTTATGAGAAAGCCTGGAGATCAGAGAGAGTTTGGTGTGTGGGAGGAATTGAAATGAGGCCACTGTGGCTGGATTGTAAAATGGGAGAAAGTGGTTGGAGATGAGGTCAGGGAGATGGGCAGGGATTCAATGATGCAGGCCACGGAAAGGAATTTGGATGTGAAAGTGCAGTAAGCTGTCATTAAATGGCTTTAAACAGAATTACAAGCAGCTTATGTTTTTAAAAGATCACTCTAGTTGCTCTGGGTAGAAGAGATTGTAGAGGGTTAAGAATAAAAGCAGCAGAATAAATTGGAAGACCATGGCAATCGTTCATGATTAGATGGTGGAGTCAATGGAGATGGAGAAAAGTGTGGATAGATTTAAGTTGTATTTTGGAGTTAGAAATGAAGGACTTGCTGATAGACTAGATGTGGTGATTAAGGAAGAAAGCATCAATTTTGGCTCCTAGGTTTTATGTTTGAATGACTTTGGGGTGGAGGAAGACTGGGAGACGAACAGGTTTGGGTATCTCATGTTCTCTTTCTTAAAATTGTCCAAATTCCAGGAAAGTGAATCTGTTAGGCCCCAAATGTGATATTAGGTGGTTCCCTTAGAAGAGGAAGTGGGAAAGGAGGGAATGTTGGACACTGACTCCTTTTTTTAACCTCTCATTTTCACTGCATTAGTCTAGAGAATGGGAATCATACAAAGCCTTTATTAGGTGTTTGCAACGTTCAGGTGTCTTGATAACCTATTACAAAATATTTTAATTGCAAAATAAAACATCAGTAAGAAACGAATGATTAATGTTAAGACAGACATCTTTGTAATGACCAGTTGGGTTAAGGAATGGAACTGCTGCCCTCCCTTGTTAGTGCTCCATCCAAATCATAGCTGCCTTTCCCCATAAGTAACCCTTATACAGACTTTTATATTAATAACCTAAATGTGCATTGCTAGACACTGTAGCTTAGTCTTGCCAATTAAAGAATAATTTTTGTAGGAAATGTCACTTTTAATTTTTATGCTAGTTCTTCCTCCCTTTATCCTGTTGAAGAGTGCAGGCTGTTGGTAGTTTCCCACTATTTGCTGATTGCTTACCCAAGGTGCATTCTTTTTTTTTTTTTCCAAGGTGCATTCTATGCGTTGTTTTGCCCTACATATTTTCTGCAAACAAGTAACTGGATCCAGAGACTGACAGGCTCAATTTTGATTCTTTAGGCAAACCTGTTACAGGTGGTATTTGGCAAGACTGTATTAGTCACTTAGTGTCTGGTTGCCTTTCTTTTTTTAGTGATGTTAGCAGCTCTTGGTGGTTAGGCTTATTTCTGTTAATTTATTGGATGTTGCAAAATGGTGAAATTCTAAATCATTTTGTTTTCATTTGTTAGTTGGAATGCTTTTATAGAATCACTTCCCTTATCTTTTGTTTGATTATGCAGTGGTATAGTTTATGAAAGAAAGACTGGATAAATGCTTGATTCTTCCCTTTTATGTACCTGTTTGCAAGAGAATGAATTAGTTCCCTATTTTTCTTCAGAGAGCACCAGTTCTGTTTTTTCTTTTTAAGTGCCATTATGAGCTAATGGATTCATACATATTAGATGGATTTTAATCTTTTGCAGTTACTATTGCTGAAGCTCAAAGTGACCCCCATCTTTTGGTCAGTGGGAGTCCCTCCAGGGACAACATGTCTCGTAGTTTCCTTATTGTCTGCTGTGACAAGATATTCAGGGCTTATCATATCCACTTCCTGTCCTGGATCTGGAATCAACCATTTCTCCTAGAAGTAGTATTTTCTTTCTGTCAGAAATGGTGTTTCAAGACCCCATCCTGGGTAGTAGTATGGTTAGTGCCGCTCTGATTTTAAATAGTATTTTTTCATTGATAGGAGAACTGACTCATTCTTTCCAGCTGTGGGATACTGTATCAAAAAAACATGATGGTGGGGAGGCCCCTTCTCTTCCTACCCCCTGCCTCCCTTGGCATAGCTGCCCCTGGCTAGGGGCAGGGCCTCAAGGGTCTGGGCTGGGCATCCACGGTCACTGCCTCAGCCCAAAGGCTGTGCCTTTGACATTAAAATAAAAGTCCATCCAGTTAAAAAAAAAAAAAAAAAAAAAGTGATGGCACTGGCAGTTTTGAGCTTCTTCCTCTGCAGATATCTCTACCATATCTTTATGTTTCTAAGTTTAAGTCAGAAATTGGGTGTGTATAGACAAATTCCATGGTAGAGACTATTCTAAGTGGACTTTTACCTTCACATTCTCCTTCACTTAGGTTACCCTTTGACCCTGTGTTATCCTAATATCCAGCCTCACTTCTTTCCTACCTCTGAATGTTTCAAGTGACCTAGTTTCTCCTTTTCTTAAAGAAGATACAGAAAATAAAAGAATCTAAGATAAAAAACCTCACTAGTGATAAGATTAGATTTCAGACCTAATTTTTTAAGGTAGACCTTTTAGCTTGCTTTGTCTTACATACATAAAAGTATATCTGTGCACAGACAAAATTCAAGAGCATCTTGAGTCTGCTTTATAAATCCAATCCTGACTGCAGTATCAATTGCAAAATGAAATATATCCAGATAATGCCATATGTTATTCCTTTTTAGTTTTGATATTAACCTCTCATTAAGTTTTATTATACTTTCAACTAAATAATATATTTGTCTCAGTGACATGATTGATACTTTACATTTGATGTTATGTCATGTAACTTTAGAAAGAATTAGTTTTAGTGTAATTACTTACTATATTAATTACTTACTGCATTGGGTTGTACTGAATGTGAATTAGTCCGTCATCTTGCAGTTAAACAGCAGCCAGTAACCATTTTCCATTGATCAGCTATTCAAACATTTTTAGTAATTGATGAAATTTGTATCATAGAGAAATGATTGCTCTGCATAAAATATATAGTTCATGTAATTTCTTTTTTTTTTTTTTTTTTTTAAGATTTTATTTATTTATTTATGAGAGAGAGAAAGAGGCAGAGACACAGGCAGAGGGAGAAGCAGGCTCCATGCAGGGAGCCCGATGTGGGACTCGATCCAGGCACTCCAGGATCACGCCGTGGGCTGAAGGCGGCGCCAAACCGCGGAGCCACCAGGGCTGCCCAGTTCATGCAATTTCTAAGAATTATAAGAAATAAGGGTTAAATTGAACAATGGAATCTCATAAAATTCCAGTGGAGATTAAAAATATATGAACTAATTAACTCTTGAGAGGAAACTATTTTGACGATTTTTCTTCTGCCAGTAGAGTGAGTTTTCCTTCTATGAGCTTGATTCTCATTCAAGGTTTTGTGTTTTTTTTTTCCTAATGGAAGAGAATTCAGGGGATGCCTAGGTGGGTCATTCAGTTAAGCATAAGCATCTGTCTTTGGCTCAGGCCCTGATGGAGCCCCACTGCCTGCCTCTCTGCTCAGCAGGAAGCCTGCCTTCCTCTCTGCCTGCAGCTAGGCCTGCTTGTGCACCTGTGCACCTGTGCGCGCGTGTGCGCGCTCTCTCTCTCTCTCTTTCTCTGTCCCTCTCCCTCTCTCTCTCTCCCTGTCTCTCTGTGTCAAATAAAATCTTAAAAATAGAGAATTCACGTACTAGGCAAATGATAAAGACAATGGGGATTCTTCCTTCTATAGAGTCTTAGCACTTGATTAGATAGCTTTAATTAATATTCACAAAAAACTCATATGATTTCAAAGAGCCTGCTAAAATGGTGATATGGTTATACTTTGTATTCAGCATCATTGGGAAGTATGGTGTATCATGTAATGGATTTTCTAAATAAATGAAGTAAACTTTAAGCATTGTATTTTTATTTATTTATTTATTTATTTTTTAAATTTTTTTTTAATTAATTTATTTATGATAGTCATCAGAGAGCGAGAGAGAGAGAGAGAGAGAGAGAGAGAGGCAGAGACACAGGCAGAGGGAGAAGCAGGCTCCATGCACCGGGAGCCCGACGTGGGATTCGATCCCGGGTCTCCAGGATCGCGCCCTGGGCCAAAGGCAGGCGCTAAACCGCTGCGCCACCCAGGGATCCCCAAGCATTGTATTTTTAAAATATTTTACAAACATTTTTATGCAGCCAGTTTTGAGGGAGATCATTCCAAAATGAAGGCCTTGACCCAATCTTCTGAAATTGACAAAGAAAGCAATTAATCTTCTTGATTTTTTTGTTGTAAAAGTAGTCATAGAAACAGTTCATAGAACTGTTCATAGCTTTAGTTCATAGAAACAGTCAAGTGTGCTCTTTTAGCATATTTGAAGCTTTGTTTCTGTATCCATGTGGCTGTTTTTTCCCTAAACCTAGTCTTGTCTTTTACTGTTATCTGTCATTCTTATTACTATGTCCTTCTCTAAACTGCTACTTATCTTAAAAATAATTATCTGACCTGAGAGTAGCTATTCCTTTCTGAAAGTAAAGTATATTTGCTTACCAGAGGTCTTTTTCTCTTCTGGATTCATAGTACATCTTGAAATGATCTTTTGACTAAAAGGAAGAACATTATATACAGTGATAGGGAGAAAAAATTATTTCAAACTTCCGTAAGTTTCTAAGTTTTCATATGAAAATAACCAAAGTTTTTGCCTCAAAAAAGGAACAGGATTTTACCTTAAGCCCATGGAATTCCCAAGCAAAGAAAAATTTCTATCATTTTGGAATATTGGATTTTGAGGACTTGTATCATTTATTTCTTTTTAAGATTTTATTTACTTGACATAGAGAGTGAGAAAGAGAGCACAAGTGATATGGGAGGGGGGCGAGGCAGAGGGAGAGGGACAAGCAGGCTGAGCAAAGAGTCCAATGTGGGACTCTATCCCAGGGACCCTGGGATCATGACCTGAGCTGAAAGCAGACGTTTAACTGACTGAGCCACCCAAGCTCCCTGACTCATGGTAATATTGAAGTTATACCTGTACAAATACAGTAACATTACACTTATAGCTGTTTTTTTTTTTTTAATTTCAATGGGTAAAGTATTTAGGCTGTTTATCTTTCTTATAATGATCATATTTTTCCCCTATTAAATACAGTTGGGATTTAAAAAAAATTATTTTTATTTCAAAAAAACCCAAAACCAAATTGGTAAAAATACTCCCAATTTAAAAAAGCAAAAATGTTTTCATAAATCTTCATAATCTTCTTAATTTGTTTACGAAGAACCACAGGGAAGTACTGAGAAATGGCTTCATATGTGCTGTTACTGTGTAATCACACTGTACTGAGAAATCAAGCAAAATAGTTCCCATTTGTGCAGATGGCTGAACATAGCCATTGTCTTTACAGCCCTCATCTCTATTTATGAAAGCCTATAAAAATTAAGCAGAAGTCAGAGTACAGAGCTCATTGAATGATGCACTTGTTAATATTGTCAGTTTAAACTTTCCCTGAAGTTACACTTTGATTAATGTAGATACACCTTTATGTATTTATGTTTGGGATTAATGCAGTTAATTCTAGTGTTCTAGGGATGGGAGTGAGGAGTTTCGAGTGTACAAAGAGTAAATCCTCATATTTTATCTTCACATTTTGAGATGTAGGGAAATAAATGAGGAATAAAATATATGGGTAAGCCTAGTTTTAAAATGTAGGTAGTGTCTTTGGCACAAATCATGGTAGATTTTTCTGTATGGCAGGTACATGGGTCCTTGGCAAATTTCATATGTAAATAGCCTCTTGTTCCAATTGAGGTTAAGTGAAGAGATTCTTAGAAAATAAAAGTGAAAGACTCTAAAGGGTGAAAGGAGGAGAAAAATCTCAGCTTCTTTTCTTTTAAAGCTCTTTGCCAGGAAATTATAATTTTAGAGTACATTTGGGCAAAGAGCCCAATTTGAGAGGAAATGGTATGATAGAGCTGAAAAATAAGACTACTTTTAAAAAGTCTTCTATTCTAAAACATTTGTTTTCTTAGATGGATTTCATCTTATTCTAGTGACAATAGTTAACTAAACCCTCATAAATTTTAAAACAGTTTTATAAAAAGTAAATATTCTATGAGATCATCAAATCACATCTATTTTATTATCAAAACAGTGGTACTTACAGTGAAACAGTGAAAAGCCAGAGCTTTAAAGTCAGTTGGACCTTGTCTTATCTTTGCCATTTACTCATTGCAATGATGAGCAAGTTAGCTTTCTAAGTCTCTGTGGACTCACTTACAAAACGGATGTGGTAATAGTACCTTTTCTTTGGGTTTTGTGAAGATTAGAAGAAATCGTGATTGGAAACCATTTGTCTCTGAAGACATTTTCTAAGGTGTTTCAAAGATGTATCTGTCACTTTTTTTGAAGTGACACATCTTTTGAAGAAACACATAGCTTTCCAAAGAGATAAAAGGGCAACTTTCACTTGGATACATATGTTCTAGTTGAGTTTAAAAAAAAATCGGTTGTATTACTTTAGAACTAAACACCTAAATATTTACAAAATGTTTGGCCTTCAAAAAAAAGGGAGTAGAAAAAAATGATGATTGAATTTTATTAGTTTGAGGTAAAATGTACTTTCTGTGGTTGAAGTAGAAAAGATATTTGCTTTTGTGAATTCAAGACAGAGTCATGAATATTTTAGAAAATATTAGTTAGGGCTAATATTGAGACTGACATTTGCTTAATAATGGAATGTTGAGAGACTGAAGAATGAAAACCTTTCATGTGTTTATTTATTTATTTAATTTTTTTATTCGTGAGAGACAGAGAGAGGCAGAGACACAGGCAGAGGGAGAAGCAGGCTCCATGCAGGGAGCCTGACGTGGGACCCGATCCCGGGTCTCCAGGATCATACCCTGGGCTAAGGGCGGTGCTAGACTGCTGAGCCACCCGGGCTGCCCCTTTCATGTGTTTTAAAGATGTTTTACTTTTCTAATAATGTTCAAGATGAGACTACTAGGATTGAAGAAGAGAACATTATTTTATTTTATTGTTTAAAGATTTATTTATTTTATTTTATTTTATTTTTTTTTCCTTACCAAATGAATTTTTTTTTTAAATTTATTTTTTATTGGTGTTCAATTTACTAACATACAGAATAACACCCAGTGCCCGACACCCATTCACTCCCACCCCCCGCCCTCCTCCCCTTCTACTGTGGAAGGAGCCTTGGTGTCCAACGAAAGATTTATTTATTTTAAAGAGAGAGAGAGAAAGAGAGAGAGCATGAGGGGTTAGGGAGTAGCAGAGGCAGAGGGAGAGAGAATCTTAAGCATACTCCACACTGAGCGAGGAGCCGCATGTGGTACTCAGTCTCATGACACTGAGATCACGACCTGAGCTGAAACCAAGAGTTGCAGAGTTGGAAGTTCTTTTCTTCTGCTGCATTTGCACTCTGACCACATCCTCTTCTCCATCATTAATTCCCCAAGAGATCTAGAAGTCATATCCTAATTATTCTTGACTAGGTAGCTAGGAGTAGCAATGTAGAAAGCCTTCATTTGTGTTTCTCTTTTAAAGTTTTTGGCCAAAACATACCTCCCAAGTAAAAAGTGGGCAAAGGACTTGAATAGACATTTCCCCAAAGAAGATCTACAAATGGACAGTAAATCCACGAAAAGAAGCTCAGCATCACTCATCATTAGGGAAACGCAAATCAGAACCACAATAAATTAATGTCATACTGTTTAGGATGGCTATTTTATATATATATAT